>NC_084732.1:30528104-30583104 GCF_033978785.1 Entelurus aequoreus
ATCTTACACAGTAATATGTAATTCAGCAGCTCAGGTAAGCTATCTAGCTAACCTGTTTGTACAATTATTTTCTAATTAGCAGATCAAACACAGTGTTTCTTTAAGATTTAAAATGTACTTAAATCACATCTTACCTCTGAAAAGAAAAGTGACAGGATGATAAGACTGATCCAATGGATGATGCTGGCAAACTGGAAAGCATTGGCAACTGCAAAAAACAAAACACAAACTAAAAAATAACATTTGCAGCCTGGACACTGTGTCCATCATGGGGCCATCTTTGCTCCAGTGTCACCGCTTATCTTTTAGTACATTCCCTGTAGACTTGGGTATCATTAAAGCTGGCCGCTAATCAATGGAGATGTGTGCCTGTTGCCATTGACAAAACGTCGCCTTCGTTAGTGCGCCTTTGCATTTGTTTTCATCAAGCATTGGCATCCTGTGGTGGGCAATACCATAATGTGCATACAGTAAGTGCATGCTAAATGCTTACAATTCTACTCTTTGTGGAATTAATACGACATTTTTAGTGTTGTACATGCTCATACAAACAGTGTTAGCCTTCAAATTAGCATGAGAGTTGACCTGGTTGGTCCACCAATATGCTAAATCTCTAAAGTACACAGTAAGGGCCTGATTTACTAAAGGTTTGCGGGTACTAAAACAGGTGCATGCAAACTTGATAGCACACACAAAGCGGATCATCTAAATGTGTGCAAAGTTGATTGCACCTGTTAAGCAGAATAAGGCGTTCATTAATATGCAGAATATATGCTGATCATCAAAACACACACAATACCGGGAGGAGAAAATGATTATATTATACAGCACGAGCAATGTGATTTATCAACACTCATCACCGTTTTGGAAGCACTACATTTTATGTAACACGTTTGAAAAGGACACACAAACTGACACAGTTCCACACATGGCTGTGAGAGAAGAGTGCTCCCGCTGCAAAGACAGACAATGGACAGAAAATCCTCAGACCTTCGTGTATGTTTCAACATATTTGGACGGTCAGAAATAAGAAATATCAGACACATTGTCTATTCAGAAACATCCTTTTATAATTTCATAGCTGCTAAATGACCTAAGGCGCTGATTAAAACAAATTCAATTGATGCGTTTTGGTGTCCTTTGGTATTTTTTAAATGACATTCGTTTTTTCACATAGAATAGATATTACTAACATATATTCAACATGATATAAACTTCTTGATGTATTTTTGGCGTCTTGAGCACAGTAGTGCAGCCAACCTCCCATGCACCTTTAGCGGTGAAAAAATAAATAATTAGTAGGGATGTCCGATAATATCGGACTGCCGATATTATCGGGTGATAAATGCTTTAAAATGTATTATCGGTATTGGTTTCAAAATTATCGGTATCGGTTTCAAAAAGTTAAATTTATGACTTTTTAAAAACGTCGCTGTGTACACGGATGTAAAGAGAAGTACAGAGCGCCAATAAACCTTAAAGGCACTTCCTTTGCGTGACGGCCCAGCCACATAATAACTACGGCTTTTCACACACACAAGTGAATGCCATGCATACTTGGTCAACAGCCATACAGGTCACACTGAGGGTGGCCGTATAAACAACTTTAACACTGTTACAAATATGCGCCACACTGTGAACCCACACCAAACAAGAATGACAAACACATTTCGGGAGAACATCCGCACCGTAACACAACATAAACACAACAGAACAAATACCCAGAACCCCTTGCAGCACTAACTCTTCCGGGACGCTACAATATACACCCCCGCTACCCCCTACCCCCCCCCCCCCCACACACACACGTAAACCCCGCTCCTCCCCCAGCCCCGCCCACCTCAACCTCCTCATGCTCTCTCAGAGCATGTCCCAAATTCCAAGCTGCTGTTTTGAGGCATGTTAAAAAAAATAATGCACTTTGTGACTTCAATAATAAATA
Organism: Entelurus aequoreus; assembly: GCF_033978785.1. Classification (NCBI taxonomy): domain Eukaryota; kingdom Metazoa; phylum Chordata; class Actinopteri; order Syngnathiformes; family Syngnathidae; genus Entelurus; species Entelurus aequoreus. The sequence continues at coordinate 30,530,047 of NC_084732.1, forward strand.
TGGCAGTGCCATGTTGGCATTTTTTTTCCATAACTTGAGTTGATTTATTTTGGAAAACCTTGTTACATTGTTTAATGCATCCAGCGGGGCATCACAACAAAATTATGCATAATAATGTGTGAATTCCACGACTGTATATATCAGTATTGGTTGATATCGGAATCGGTAATTAAGAGTTGGACAATATCGGATTATCGGATATCGGCAAGCAAGCCATTATCGGACATCTCTAATAATTTGTGCTGCCAATGTAGATGCGCTGCATTAAAAATGATAAATGTCTCCTGCATGTTTGAAAACAGGTAGGAGCATGATAAAATGAATGTGCAATAAATGAGAGTGTCTCTGTGGTGATGCCCCGTATAGTACATGCAAAATCTTCTTTTAAATAAGGCGCTGTGCACCACTTTTCAGTTGCACATGCAGTCTTAGTAGATCGCATGTACACGCTACTCTATAGAATGGTATTTGGATCTTCTTAAATCAGGCCCTAAGTGTGGTATTCTCTTTATCAAAAGCCAATGTAGCATTAAAATGATGCAACGTCCAATTTTTTCCACACCGTATCTTTAATTTACATACAGTCATATAGAACTTCCAATTGACCTGTCTTTTTAGGGGGACCACAACAGTCCTTATCAATGTACAATACTTCTTTATCAGTTGACCTGCCCCATCCTATCATGTACTGAGGAATATGACTGTGCCTTGACATAAAAAAAATGTCAAAACTAGTGTAAATAAATGAACAATGACTCACATTGAAGGAGCTTAGTGTCAATGAGCAGCTCCAGCGAAAGGAAGAGTACCACCAGGATGACGCAGGCTACCAGGACACAGTTGAAGCCGGCACTAAGCAGACAGACCTGCCACAAGGCCACTCGGCGGCCACAGCACGGCTTCAGCCAGTTGGACCTATAAACAGACAACAATTTGAGTTATATGATGAGACATTTGTATTTACTTTTTCTAAACGACACTTGTGCCTAAACGTCAGGCAACTAAATTATTGTTATCCATAATACATAAGCAAGTACACTACCATTCAAAAGTTTGGGGTCACTTTGAAATGTCCTTGTTTTTTAAGGAAAAGCACTGTACTTTTCAATGAAGATAACTTTAAACTAGTCTTAACTTTAAAGAAATACACTCTATACATTGCTAATGTGGTAAATGAATATTCTAGCTGCAAATGTCTGGTTTTTGGTGTAATATCTACATAGGTATATAGAGGCCCATTTCCAGCAACTATCACTCCAGTGTTCTAATGGTACAATGTGTTTGCTCTTTGGCTCAGAAGGCTAATTGATGATTAGAAAACCCTTGTGCAATCATGTTCAAACATCTGAAAACAGTTTTGCTCGTTACAGAAGCTACAAAAATGACCTTCCTGATTGAGTTTCTGGAGCATCACATTTGTGGGGTCAATTAAACGCTCAAAATGGCCAGAAAAAAAGAACTTTCATCTGAAACTCGACAGTCTATTCTTGTTCTTAGAAATGAAGGCTATTCCACAAAATTGTTTGGGTGACCCCAAACTTTTGAACGGTAGTGTATGTTACACAGTTCAAACTGAGTCCAACACACGCTGAAATTAATTGAATTAAATGTATTTAATATTTATAGTACTAAACCTAGCCCACATCAGACAGGACAAAAAAAGAGGGATAAAAACACACAGGAAAAAAAAAGGTTAGGGGGAGAAAAAAATACACATACGTTTCTGAAAACAAGCTGGACTATAATTGCACTCAGTAGAACAAACGTGGGTGGGGAAAAATGGGAGCGCCATAATCGTGTTTGTCCAACCAGATTGTGATGAGTGGCAATTTCTGCAATCAGCAGTATGTGCTGACAGTAATGGAGCAGTAGATACCAAACTATCAAGATGATTTTTTTCCCAAAGTAGGTCGTTCTGTGCCAGAAGGTGATAGTTCCATCCATCCATCCATCCATGTTCTACTGCTTGTCCCTCTTGGGGTCACGGGGGTGACTGGAGCTTATCCCAGCTGCATTTGGGCGGAAGGCGGCGTACACCCTGGACAAGTCGTCACCTCATCGCAGGGCCAACACAGAAAGACGGACAACATTCACACACTCGGCCAATTTAGTGTTGCCAATCAACCTATCCCCAGGTGCATGTCTTTGGAGGTGGGAGGAAGCCGGAGTACCCGGAGGGAACCCACGCAGTCACGGGGAGAACATGCAAACTCTACACAGAAAGATCCCGAGCCCGGGGATCGAACCCAAGACGTTCTTATTGTGAGGTACCAGCACTAACCCCTGGGCAACCGTGCTGCCGGTGATAATTCCATTGCGACTTAAACTCAAAACTCAAAAGAAAATTATGCAATTCAATAAAATATGTATCTATTTCAGCACATTGATAAAAATAAAGAAAAACTGCTTTTTCAAAAGTGTTGGCTAATTTTACTCTATATTTACTGTAATGTCAAAATATATTGCTTTTTAGTTCCTATACCTACACTGAGGGAATAAATAGAGTGTGAGGTGAGCAGAGAAACGGGTTAGAAGTAAAGTGAAGTAAATTAAGGAGACCTGTTTTAAGTTTTTGCGTAATCCTTTGTGTGATGCATTGCAGTTAAAGTAAACTTTTTAAATACAAGTTTTCACACTAAAAACAGCATTTTACAAATAAAAAAAATGCACCAGAAAAACTAAAGTTATTTACAAATATTATTATCTGTAGTCCTGGATGTGGCCAACAGAGGGCAGTAATTGTTTAGATCTGGTGTCAGAAGTGTGATGAGAGAGATGCTTTGACAGAGGAAGAGACAGTGATGCTTTGTGAACTGCTGATTTGACCATCAGCTGCATCTGAGGCTGGAATATTGATGATGTCCCTTTCAGGATGCCATGAAGAGGACCACTGTAGGAGAGGTGGCCTGGAGCGGATGGGAATCCAGCGAAAACCAACATCTTAAGAGCCATGATTTTTTTCCCTTAAATAAATGGCCTAATCATATGCTGCCTGGCAATAAACAAAAAATCATATTGGGCCTAAATTGTCAAACAAGAAGGCTTCGGGTAATTGTTCTTTTTTCTGTGTAAGTCGTGCTGGTTAACCAACTGTTGGAACTACGAGAGGAACAAAGCCTCTCAGCAGTTATCCAGCTGGAGTGGAAAGTTGGCTACAACCTCCATCTCACACCATGTGCTGACATGCAGGAGGCCCATGTCTGCGCGGCGTTTTGGCCACTTGATCATTTGACGTTTTCATCTTTTGGCACTGGGATAATATGTATTTATTTTATTCTATCCATTTCCTACCGCTTGTCCCTTACGGGGTCGCAGGGGGTGCTGGAGCCTATCTCAGCTGCATTTATTTTATTATTTATTAAATAAACAATTATACATAATTATATATGTACTGTATTATACTATGCACTGTATATATGGGGCGGCATGGCGTAGTGGGTAGAGCAACCGTGCCATAAACCTGAGGGTTGCAGGTTCGCTCCCCGCCTCTTACTATCCAAAAAATCGCTGCCGTTGTGTCTTTGGGCAGGACACTTTACCCTTGCCCCCGGTGCCGCTCACATCGGTGAAATGAATGGTAGGTGGTGGTCGGAGGGGCCGTAGGCGCCAAATTGGCAGCCACGCTTCCGTCAGTCTACCCCAGGGCAGCTGTAGCTACGAAAGTAGCTTACCACCACCAGGTGTGAATGAATGATGGGTTCAAGAATGTAAAGCAACTATGGGTACTTAGAAAAGCGCTATAAAAATCCCAGGTATTATTATTATTATATACAGTCGCGATCAAAAGTTTACATACACTTGTAAAGAACATAATGTCATGGCTGTCTTGATTTTCCAATACTTTCTATAACTCTTATTTTTTTGTGATAGAGTGATTGGAGCACAAACTTGTTGGTCACAAAAAACATTCATGAAGTTTGGTTCTTTTATGAATTTATTATGGGTCTACGGAAAATGTGACCAAATCTGCTGTGTCAAAAGTATACATACAGCAATGTTAATATTTGGTTACATGTCCCTTGGCAAGTTTCACTGCAATAAGGCGCTTTTGGTAGTCATCCACAAGCTTCCGGTTTAATTTTTGACCACTCCTCTTGACAAAATTGGTGCGGTTCAGCTAAATTTGTTGGTTTTCGACATGGACTTGTTTCTTCAGCATTGTCCACACGTTTAAGTCAGAACTTTGGGAAGGCCATTCTAAAACCTTAATTCTAGCCTGATTTAGCCATTCCTTTATCCCTTTTGACGTGTGTTTGGGGTCATTGTCCTGTTGGAACACCCAACTGTGCCCAAGACCCAACCTCCAGGCTGATGATTTTAGGTTGTTCTGAAGAATTTGGAGGTAATCCTCCTTTTCATTGTCCCATTTAAAGCACCAGTTCCATTGGCAGCAAAACAGGCCCAGAATATAATACTACCACCACCATGCTTGATGGTGGGCATGGTGTTCCTGGGATTAAAGGCCTGACCTTTTCTCTTCCAAACATATTGCTGGGCATTGTGTCCAAACAGCTACATTTTTGTTTCATCTGACATCACATGGACAAAGAAGACCTTCTGGAGGAAAGTTCTGTGGTCAGATAACACAAAAATTGAACTGTTTGGCCACAATACCCAGCAATATGTTTGGCGGAGAAAAGGTGAGGCCTTTAATCCCAGGAACACCATCAAGCATGGTGGTGGTAGTATTATGCGCTGGACCTTTTTTGCTGCCAATGGAACTGGTGCTTTAAATGAGAATGAAAAAGGAGGTTTATCTCCAAATTCTGCAGGACAACCTAAAATCATCGGCCTGGAGGTTGGGTCTTGGGTACAGTTTGGTGTCCCAAAAGGACAATGACCCCAAACACACAGCAAAAGTGGTAAAGGAATGGCTAAATCAGGCTAGAATTAAGGTTTTAGAATGGCCTTCCCAAAGTCCTGACTTAAACGTGTGGACAATGCTGAAGAAACAAGTCCATGTCAGAAAACCAACAAATTTAGCTGAAATGTACCAATTTTGTCAGGAGGAGTGGTCAAAAATTCAACCAGAAGCTTGTGGATGGCTACCAAAAGCGCCTTATTGCAGTGAAACCTGCAAAGGGACATGTAACCAAATATTAACATTTCTGTATGTAACCTTTTGACCCAGCAGATTTGGTCACATTTTCAGTAGACCCATAATACATTCATAAAAGAACCAAACTTCATGAATGTTTTTTGTGACCAACAAGTATGTGCTCCAATCACTCTATCACAAAAAAATAAGAGTTGTAGAAATATATATATATATATATATATATATATATATATATATATTTTATGTTTTATTTTTTCATTTTAATTTATGTATTATTTTAAATGAATATGTTATTAAATCGAATATATTTTACATGTATTTGACACTTCTTTTTTGTTTTTCCCTTTTATTGCATCACTGTATAAGCAATCTATTGGCACACGTTCTCTATTCCTTTCCCCTCCCTGGTATAGTAATGAAAGCAATGCCGGCAATTCAAGCCGGTAGCTTTTTAACAAGCTTTGTTATCTTATGTTGTACTTTTCTTTTGTATGTTTGGTAATGTATGTATTTTTTGTATTTTTTAATTTGTATTCTCCTATATGGACCCCAGGAAGACTAGCGGTCGCCTTGGCGTCAGCTAATGGGGATCCATTCAATAAACAATTCAATTCAAGCAATTGTTTCAATAAATGGTAGTATTTCAACACAGGAAGTGAACATACTGGCATGAATTGACACCTTTTAATTATTAGCAATAGTGTGGCTACTGGACAATGTGGTTAATATAATGTATAAGGGAAATTGCCGATATCTGGCCAGTAAACAATGCAGTTAATCTAATAACAACATAGCCGCCTTGATGACAATCATCGTCTTGGCTTTGGATGCTGGTGTTCCAGATGGTGTGAAATCAGCCCTGCCAGACATTCACATGATCTCTGTGAGACTCTTAAGATGCCAGACATTGATATATTTGTCATACACAAGCTTATGATGCTGTGATGCTGATGTGACATCACCTTGACAGTAGCAGGTGACATGAGGGGGGTAAAAAAGACACTTCTCCTCTCCATCCACCTTCTACGTGACACTCGAGGGATTTGCACCTCTCAGCCAGCAGTAATAACCTTCCTAAAATTATTTACAGCCTCCACCAGCTGCCTCGTTTATCTAAAGCAGTTGCCAACATGAAGTGAATATTTGATCAATTTAACTCAAAATTGCGCCTAAGCAAGGGTAGAGGTTTTTTTTAGCTCTACGTTCAAGAAACTGCAAAACACTTCCCTGCAAATATTTCTGATGTAAAAAGGGTAGACTACAGTATCGCACTAAAGTACACCCCTCACATTTCAGCAAGCATTTTATTATATCTTCCCAAGGGAAAGTAATATAGGAATGAAACTTGAATATAACTTTGAGTAGTCAATGCATTGCACAGCGTGTAAAGTAGTATGGATTTTACATTACACGACACTGAAAATAATTTAGAGGCTGCCAGCTATTTTGACAACAATGGGTGTGTGTTGAGGCTTTTTCAAAGGTTAGTAAATATTTACTCCTATACAGGTTGTACACCAACTACTCAAAAGCAAGGGTGCCCAAAGTGGGGCACGCGGGTCAAATTCGGCCCACTGACTCATTTAGTTTGGCCCGCCGAAGGGCGACTTCCCAAAAATGTATACATATTCATACTCTTTGAAGCTCACACAATTATTGATGGCATGTCCGCAAGGCTACCAAGTTAGCATCTATCGAACGTGATGATCTCCACTACCTTAAATAATGGTGTATGGGATTAAAGGCCTACTGAAATGATTTTTTTTTATTTAAACGGGGATAGCAGATTCATTCTATGTGTCATACTTGCTCATTTCGCGATATTGCCATATTTTTGCTGAAAGGATTTAGTAGAGAACATCGACGATAAAGTTGCAACTTTTGGTCGCTGATAAAAAAAAAGCCTTGCCTGTACCGGAAATAGCGTGACGTCAACGGTTGAAAGGCTCCTCACATTTCCCTATTGTTTTCAATGCAGCTAGAGCAATTCGGACAGAGAAAGCGACGATTATCCCATTAACTTGAGCGACGATGAAAGATTCGTGGATGAGGAACGTTAGAGTGAAGGACTAGAATGCAGTGCAAGACATATCTTTTTTCGCTCTGACCGTAACTTAGGTACAAGCTGGCTCATTGGATTCCACACTCTCTCCTTTTTCTATTGTGGATCACGGATTTGTATTTTAAACCACCTTGGATACTATATCCTCTTGAAAATGAGAGTCGAGAACGCGAAATGGACATTCACAGTGACTTTTATCTCCACGACAATACATCGGCGAAACACTTTAGCTACGGAGCTAACGTGATAGCATCGTGCTTAACTGCATATAGAAACAAAAGAAATAAACCCCTGACTGGAAGGATAGATAGAAAATCAACAATACTATTAAACCATGGACCTATAACTACACGGTTAATGCTTTCCAGCCTGGCGAAGGTTAACAATGCTGTTGCTAACGACGCCATTGAAGCTAACTTAGCAACCGGACCTCACAGAGCTATGCTAAAAACATTAGCTATCCACCTACGCCAGCCAGCCCTCATCTGCTCATCAACACCCGTGCTCACCTGCGTTCCAGCGATCGACGGTGCGACGAAGGACTTCACCCGATCACAGATGCGGTCGGCGGCCCGGAGACGGAGGAAGTTAAGGTGAGTTCGGCGGCTAGCGCATCTGCTATCCATCTCTCAGTCCTCCTGGTTGTGTTGCTGTAGTCCGCCGCTAATACACCGATCCCACCTACAACTTTCTTCTTTGCAGTCTTCATTGTTCATTAAACAAATTGCAAAATATTCACCAACACAGATGTCCAGAATACTGTGGAATTTTGAGATGAAAACAGAGTTTTTTGTATTGGATTCAATGTGTCCGCATACTTCCGTTTCAACGATTGACGTCACGCGCATACGTCATCATACATAGACATTTTCAACCGGAAGTTTAGCGGGAAATTTAAAATTGCACTTTATAAGTTAACCCGGCCGTATTGGCATGTGTTGCAATGTTAAGATTTCCATCCATCCATCCATCTTCTTCCGCTTATCCGAGGTCGGGTCGCGGGGGCAGCAGCCTAAGCAGGGAAACCCAGACTTCCCTCTGCCCAGCCACTTCGTCTAGCTCCTCCCGGGGGATCCCGAGGCGTTCCCAGGCCAGCCGGAAGACATAGTCTTCCTAACGTGTCCTGGGTCTTCTCCGCGGCCTCCTACCGGTCGGACGTGCCCTAAACACCTCCCTAGGGAGGCGTTCGGGTGGCATCCTGACCAGATGCCCGAACCACCTCATGTTAAGATTTCATCATTGATATATAAACTATCAGACTGCGTGGTCGGTAGTAGTGGGTTTCAGTTGGCCTTTAAACTACTCACTGATTGTGCAGCTGTACGCCTAAAATCGCTGTGTTTGGCCCACTGCCCATTGGCACATTTTCACTTTGGCACTTGGAGGCAAAAAGTTTAGTCAACCCCGCTCTAAAGTATTTTATAGAGCATATACTGTAATAAAAATGCTTGCTGAAATGTGAGGTATGTGTTCATTTGTGCGAAATACAGTAGTACCTCAATTTAGGAACTTAAATCCTTAAACACCTGTTTCTTAAATTTCCAATTAATATAAATTGAAATAAAGACATTTTTGCATGCTTTTGCACCAAATGTTCTAAAAACATTCGGGGAAGAGTGGGTAAAAAACCCATCAAGCTTTACCACATCAAACCTTATCAGTCACCTGAAACGACAACATTGCCACAATGGTGTTCTGAAAGCCTACAGAGACACCTGTTAAAAAAGCTACCCTAAAATGAGGCGCAAAGAAAGGTGTGCACAAACTACAGTTGAATCTAAATTTTAAAAAATATTAGACTTTGTTGAAGGTTAAACAGTGAAATGTCACATGTTACACATTCATCAACAAGGTAAAAGGTCGCACATCTGCGGTCCCCTCCAAGGTTTCTCATTGTAATCCCATTGGGTTGAGTTTTTTCTTGCCCTGATGTGGGATCTGAGCCGTTGTGGCTTGTGCAGCCCTTTGAGACACTCGTGATTTAGGGCTATGCCAGGGGTCGGCAACCCGCGGCTCCGGAGCCGCATGCGGCTCTTTGACCACTCTAATGCAGCTTAGCGGCATACTTGCCGACCCTCCCGATTTTCCCAGCAGCTTACTTACGATCTCCGTGCCTCTCCTAGAAATCCCTCGAGGAAAATATTTTCACCTTAACAACTGAATTAAGGGCATACCCTGATAGCTCTGCATTTATTGTCCTCTATAGGTTGTACAAACAGCATGCCAGGCCGGTCCCATGTTGTATTGAGCTTGGACTCGTACACGTAGGAGACAGCAAGGCATACTTGGTCAACAGCCACATAGTTTACACTGACGGTTGCGGTATAAAACTGTTACGTTACAAATATGCGCCACACTGTGAACCCACACCAAAAAAGAATGACAAACCCATTTCTGGAGAACCTGCGCACCGTAACACAACATAAACACAACACAACAAATACCCAGAATGCCATGCAGCCCTGACTCCAAACCCCCCCACACATCATCTCTTCTGCAGTTCTTTTGACAGTACGGATCACTAGAATCAGTGACTGACAACGCCACACGGTGGCCAGTTCAGTACGTGTACCGAATCTCTTCTGCAGTTCTTTTGACAGTACGGATCACTAGAATCAGTGACTGACAACGCCACACGGTGGCCAGTTCAGTACGTGTACCGAATCTCTTCTGCAGTTCTTTTGACAGTACGGATCACTAGAATCAGTGACTGACAACGCCACACTGTGGCCAGTTCAGTACGTGTACCGAATCACTTCTGCAGCAGCAGTACAGTTTAATTGCAAATCAGCATTATTATAATGATGATGATAGCTATTAAACAACAACAACAACAGTTGCAGTAGAATGGATAATAATAATAATAATAATATGAATCAGAATTGATCCCCAAGGAGAAATTTATTTTTGTTACAATAACTGTGTAAATAATAGCCTATGTATGTGTACATACATAGGCTATTATTTTTATTTTAAATCTTCTCAAAACAGCCTGCCCTACACGTTACCCTCCGCCCCTCCCCCTCGCGTCGCTGCTGCTCAGCCTGCACGGATTTTCTTTAACTTTATGTGTTGAGATAATGGGGACGTGTGTTTGTTTTCATGGGGCTTGAGTCAACATTAGCCGTTAGCTTGGAGAATGAATGGAGAACGGATGCCAATGGCATGAAACATATCCCCGCGACGGGGGGAGAATCACTCGCGGCATTGGGGCAAGCAGAGCAGAGAGCGAGAGCGTTGACGTTCACTGAGTGATTCATGTCGTTAATCCGCGGTGAACGAATCGTTCGCTCAGTCCCTCCCCCCGCCCTCTCATTGGCTGCGTCGTTCGCCGACGTCGAGGGTTCAGTGAGTCACAGAATGCGCCAGTTCCACTCATACCGGCATGGTCGCGGCGGAGCTCAACTGAACTGAGAAAGGAATGAATAAGTTCATGAAGTGATTCGGTTCAGTACGTTCACTCAAAAGATTTGTTCTTTCGAACGAATCGTTCGCGAACGACACAACACTAGTGTGCAAACAGAAGCTGCATTCAACATGTGTGACCGAGCAGGTGCGCTATATTTGCAGACTGTAGAGGGTGCTAAAAGCAGTGCTATCAAGCCTTGCACCTTCAGGAGTCCCCCGGAAAAATTGGGAACGTTGGCAAGTATGACGCTGTCAATCGCCATTCATATAAACCTCGCGGGCCGCGTTAACATTAGGTTGTCATAATAAGGTGCGGGCCGGGGCGTGTGTTTGAGACCCCTGGTTAAAACATAGCACAAAGCAAAAAAAGCAGTGTTATTTAATTTTAAATTTTCGAAAAAGTTATGTGGCTCCCATTGTTTTCTTTAATTTGTGAAACTTGTCGAAATGGCTCTTTGAGTGGTAAAGGTTGCCGACCCCTGGGCTATACAAATAAACTTTGATTGACTGATTGATTGATTTTATGATGACACTTTGATCCCACAACAGATAATTTCAGTTATCGGGGAAAAAAGTCAAAATCTGAACAAGCCTCTTGGAACGGACTGTGTCCAATCTTACAGATTCCGCTGTATTTGGGTAAATCAAAACATTGAAAAAGAAACACCATCCATGCACCATGTTCAGTTGAGAAGACCTGTTATTGCTTCCTACTGCACATTGAGCCAGGATCAGATTTATCACCAGAGGATATTAAAATGAGTCAACACGGCAATAAACCTTTGAGTTACGATCCTTTTTGATAACACAAGCCATCTTGTTATAGGCTAACTGCGACATGTGACACACACATTCACACACTGGTGGCAGATTAAAACAAAGCTGCAAAGTAACCAGGGAGACTTTGATAAGACAGAATCCAGTGTACTGTTGAGTCTTTGCTTGATGGCCAAAGTATTACAGCCCGGAGGGGGCGTCATCAGAAGCTGCTCTTGACACATGCAGGATATTAATGAGTCTTATTAAAGCAACAGAATAAAATGTAGCTGCTCTGACACAGTCGCTGCCTGACAGCCTGACGGAACCAGCTGGCCGCAGTCGCAATGGACAAGGTCGCCTGTCCAACTTTTAGTATTTCTGGTAAACCCTTTCTACAAAAGTATATCCAAGCCATTTTGGGGAAAGCTAATTCTTAGAAAAAAATAGTTTTGTTGACTGTTTTTTTTGCTCTACATTATACCTGACCTGACCTGACCAGATTCAATAAAGGTTTGGGTGTATTAAAAAACACATGCAAACTTGCAAAGCTGATCTACTAAACTTGGGTGCAGAGGACTGCGCTTCTTAAAGGGGAATTGCACTGTTTCGGGACTTTTGTCTTTCGTTCACAATCCTTATGAGACAAGAAGACAAAAGGTTTTTCTTTTTTTGCATTCTCACTTGTAATAATTGGAATGTTCTATGTGGCTAAGTAATGCAGCTAATGAGAACAATGCATTCTGCCTCTAAATCACTTTAAAAATGCATCTACAAACCGCCAACAATACTTCAATTACATTCCGTAACCTGTAAAATAACCAAGCTGTAGCAACATTGATATTGTAGGAATGAATACTAAGGAACTGTTTTACTAGCGTAGGAACACATCACTAAGCTATGGCATTAGCCATAAGCTAGTTTGTAACCACCTGCTCAGTGGCCTAGTGCAGTGGTCCCCAACCACAGGGCCACGGCCCGATACCGGTCCGCGGACCGATTGGTACCGGTCCGCACAAGAAATAAAAATAAAAAAAATATATATAATTTTTATTATTTATATTTTTTTTTTATTAAATCAACATAAAAAACACAATATATACACTATATATTGTCCGTGGGACAAATTTTCAAGCGTTGACCGGTCCGCAGCTATAAAAAGGTTGGGGTCCACTGGCCTAGTGGATAGAGTGTCCGACCTGAGATCGGTAGGTCATGAGTTAAAACCCCGTCCGAGTCATACCAAAGACTATAAAAATGGGACCCATTACCTCCCCGCTTGGCACTCAGCATCAAGGGTTGGAATTGTTGGTTAAATCACCAAAAATGATTCCCGGGCGCAGCCACCGCTGCTGCTCACTACTCCCCTCACCTCCCAGTGGGTGATCAAGGGTGATGGGTCGGATACAGAGAATAATTTCGCCACACCTAGTGTGTGTGTGACAATCATTGGTACTTTAACTTTTTAATGCAAACACAATGAGATTCCACAACAATCTGTACTGACTGAAAAACATGAACAATTATATTACAGTATCTATAAAGTATTAACCCACATTTCATGTTTTGTTTGTACACAGCTAGCTTGACAGTGTTAATAATATAAAGTGACTTACTCGATGGACAGTTGTCTGTTTGGTCAAGCTGCCCTGGGGACGTTTCCAGTTGATTTGGGTAAGTACACTATTAATTCGGCAGAGCCTGGCTCAAAGTTCCACATTTGCAGCATGACCAAGTCACACTGACCTCACTCTCTCGGCTTACGTCTGCCCCAACGTTTCACTCTGTCTTTGTGCTTGCTTCTATAAACAGTAGTTAATCCTCCATATATTCAGCTTCCAAAACATAACTCCAGTAAGAGGTTCCGCAGCCTCCGTAAAAGAACCTCCAGGTTCTGTAACAGCTTCTTCCCTAAGGCCATAAGACTCTTGAACGCATCATAATAATCCCCTCAATCCCCCCTCCCCAATAAAACGGATTAACTCGCTGGACTATAAAGACAATATAACATACATCCGTAAATGTGGCTGCATATGCAAAAGTGGAATATATTTATCTGTACAGTAAATCTATTTATATCTGCATCTTCTTTTGCAAATACAAACACTCTGCACCTTATCGCTCTTTTATCCTGCACTACAACGAGCTAATTCCACAAAATGTTGTTCTTATCTGTACTGTAAAGTTCAAATTTGAATGACAAAGGAAGTCTAAATCTAAAATAATCCTCATTTGTCCACAAATAGTCCTCTCGGTTGTCTGTTACCAAGTCTCCTATGATTGGAACACACTTGCCTGTGTTTCTGAAAGAAGGAACACACATTTGTTGCCAGATGTCGGAAGTGTGCTGCTACAGAAACGGATATAAATGCGCCAACGAAAGAGGTTCTGGTATTGCTTAAAATGACCAAAATACGTTAAATATTGTACATATTTCATATTGTTATGAACGTGTCTGTTACTGCATCATATATATACTTGCAGTGTGTATATAAAATGTTGATTTGATTCTCATCTACCAACCTCTTTTGGCTGTCTTTTTGACACTGACATGCACCAGGTAATGTATCAGATAACTTTTAGTTTTTTAGGTACATAATATACTAACATTATTATCATTGAAAATGTAGTGTAAAATTATATAACATGCATGCAAAGAACTCAGAAAACATTTCCCATCCAGCAACTCTACCCTGTAGTCACGCCCCCTCAGGTGATATACTTTTGGTGTTGTGACCTCTGTTTACATTCACGCCCAAAAATATATCTTCTCGCTGCCAACTAATAAATACTCTAGAACTACAACTGGTTTGGAACTAACACGGTTCAGATTGTAATCATCCAAATATGATTAGCAGCAAAGTAGACAGCCGTCAACGTTGTGGCTCGGAAAGCGGAGGTAGGAGACAACAAATAAGCCAGCTTGTTTCGGTGCTCCTGATCGTCTCCATGTCCTGCAACCCAGCGGCGTTAAGGGAAGAGGAACAGCTAGTATCTGTGGCTGAGGCGAGCGTTCAACAAATTTTGTTTAGATCGTTTTTTTTGTTTGATAGTAAAAAAACGCTGAAGTGATAATTTGATGTGAAATTGACTGTTTAAAAACCCTTTTTGTGCATTTTCAAAGACATTTCAAATGCCTGATACTGGGAGGAGAGGATGCAACTTCAATCACTCAGCACACGCCGTGTGATTTAGCAAGACTGAAGTTGTTCTTCCGCCACGGTTTTGCGTCTATATTTAGTACGTCTAGAAAGGACGTGCAGTTGCAAAGAAATAGATATAAGAAATGACTCGATCACACTGCAGCTCCATCTATATGCTTGTCAATATATATGGACTGTCAAAAATGAATATGTTAGACATATCGTCTATTCAGCAATATAATTTCATCATTTTACAATTGCTGGATGACTTAAGGGGCTGATTAAAACACGTTAAATTGATGCAGAGTTGCTATAGTTGACCGCCTTTCCGCAGAGCGCATCGTCAGCATGCTAAAAATAGTTTCTGTTGTCTAGATTGCGATTCTATATTGCAGAAAATGTGTTATATATCACAAATGTGTGCTCCTTGTTCAACATTGCAAACCCCCCCAAGGGTAACAGATAACATGAATGTGGATGGAAATTAGTGTTTCCATGCGCACTTGATACTGGTTTTATCCCCAAAACCTCATTTACTGTATATAGGGCGGTTTTCACCACTCTTGCACTTTCTATTATTTGCACCAGCAGATCACACGCAACACGCTCACTAATAGTAAACACAATTGTATAGTTTGCACACGCTGTGTAGCTCGCTCTATTTTAATCTTAAACCCTAAGTGTAGTAATGAACAGTAATTAATCAATCAGTTTACAATTTTTTCCCCCTCTATTCATCACTTTCTTCCTGATGCTGATTTGATAAAATGCCCTCCACTTGGAGTTTAGAGCGCCATCTGTTGCTTTGATATGCACTTGGCAGTGTGAGAATGACTTTTCGTTCATTCAAGAGAATGTCACTTCAGGGAATAAGATGAGTAAATCAATTAAGTACAATTAAATTAAATATAATTACATACAATCAAATGTAATATAATTCAAATAAATACAATTAAATTAAATCACAATTTGCCATTAAGGTGAGGAAAGAGTATCTCTGGATTTGTAGGCATGGCTCTATTTTTGATGGTTTACTTAAATGTGCTCTCACAAGCACTGGGAAATGTCCTTCTTCCCATTTTAATTCCCCCTTCCACCACGTCCTCCCTGCTTCCTGAGTGTGTGTTGATACAGCTGTCAGCGCTTGAGATGGAGTAGTTCTCGATGGCGAAACAGAGGAGGGAGATTAAATCAGCGAGGGTAATCGATAGCAGCGTGTCGAGTGAGCCACCAAACATAGAGAGTGGAAGACCCACAAGCGCCACGATGATTTGTTCAGATAAAGAACTTGAGCTGGAGACGGCGCTTAAAGCTTGCATTTATCCTCAGATGGGAGTAATTCATTACAACTAAATACAGGAAAAAAAAGATGTCTGTGCTATTTTCATACTTAAAATTATGATATCAAATGTATTTAATAGAATGTAATTGTATTTAGGTTGTTCGATGCATTCAAAATCTGTTCAATGCAAACCGCAAAAAACATGTATTTCACCACGCTGGCCTGCAGTCATCCCTGCAGCAGAGGAATTAAGAAGCCTGGGAGATAACATGGAGGCCACTCAGACAACTTCCTGCGCTCGCTAATTAAAGCAGGCCAAATTGGCTCGACCGGGTGACAGCCCTCTGAGAATTCCAAAAAAGCAAGACTTCAACTGTAGCAAAGCAGAAGCATTTAAAAGTAGAAATGATGATGAGTTCGTTTGACCTCCATGTGGCACAAGCTCTTTTTGTGCTCCTTCAAAGACATTTCGATGGTCATGCAAAACAATCAAACTCTAAAAGACATGCAGTATTTACCCTCCACCTCCTAAAAACCTTGATTCCAATATTGGATTTTTTTGACCGTAGGGCTAAATCTGGTGGTTGGAAAAGGTGTAGCTTTCTTCTTTTATCACCTCGCTCACGCCACATTTAGGAGAACCATCTGGACCTTTTGTACATTTAGAACAGCCGCATCAGCAGCATATGCTACCACTTCAGTGTCTGGCAAGGCGCAGACCTTTCCAACAGGATGGAAGGTGACATCATGACACGACTCGGGTGTTCTCAAGTAAAGCCAGCAAGAGTAGGGTTGGGGGGGTTTAGTCTGGCAACCTGACGATTTTCCAGCTCCGGGGGTGTAGTGTCAGAGCCGTAGCACAGACGGTTCTTGCGTAAAAAGCAGATCCCGCAATGCCCCAACTCTAGTGTTTAGTCTATGACCTGAGAGTAACTTCTCTCACCATGTTGTGTTGAAAACAAACATCACAAGTGTACAGTAGTACCTCAAATTAAGAGCACATTGTGTTCCATTACTAGTGACTTGACATGTCTATTCTTTTCTATCCCTTTAAGACACAACATAAAAAATATTACAGAAAATACCACAAAGTACTAAAGTCACCTTTAAAACCACGACGTGATGAAAAGAAAAACACCAAACGAGCCTAAAAGAGAGATCGTCCAAAAGCGCTGACTATAACAAGCAGTCCTGCAGACATCAATACATTACAGTGCCATCTTCTCCAAATTCATATGTACCGACTAGAGCTGTCAAATTAACACATTAACTCATGAGATTAATCACAGAACATTATCACATTAAGCATGTATAAATGCAGATTAATCGAGCAATTTATTTTGAGCGCTCATGCTCCTTTACCTCAACCATGTTTTACCTGAAAGGTGGTTTGGGGTGTTATACAGTCAATGTATACATCAGTGCTAAGTCGACTGAGGAGACTCGGACTGGTGTGCCCACTGGCAAATTTCACTCAAAAAAAACTGAAACAGTGATTTCACTTCCAAATAAACCCAGACGGTACTTTAAATAAATGATAAAGTCACATTTAAAAAACATGTATGCTGTATGTATGATATTTGGATGATGCATTACAATATAGATATACAATATAGCTACTAAGCTATAGTCTGGTACAAGCATTTCTGCTTTTATGCATAATGTAATTGTACATTGTCCTAAGAAATATATAAA
This sequence comes from Entelurus aequoreus, assembly GCF_033978785.1. Lineage (NCBI taxonomy): Eukaryota > Metazoa > Chordata > Actinopteri > Syngnathiformes > Syngnathidae > Entelurus > Entelurus aequoreus. The sequence continues at coordinate 30,547,452 of NC_084732.1, forward strand.
TGAAATTAAATGAAAAAGGATTCCAAATACAAAAGTGTGATTAGATATTGTGTTTGGAATACAACATGACCTACTGGGATATATATTTGTGTTCATATCACCCAGCACTAGTTGAAACTAACTTATAAGAAGCTGTCCAAAATCCAAAAAATATTTTTGTCATCAAATATTGACACACAATACCCCATAATGACAATGGGAAAAAGTTGTTGTTGTTTTTTTAATGTTTGCAAATGTATTTAAAAAATAATAAAAATCACATATACATAAGTATTTACAGTCTTTGCTCAAGACTTTGTTAAAGCACCCTAGTCAGCAATTACAGTCTTTTTGAATACGATGCCACAACCTTGGCACAACTATCTTCGGGCAGTTTCGCACATTTCTCTTTGAAGTACCTCTCAAGCTCCATCAGGTTGGATGAGAAGCGTCGGTGCAAAGCCATTTTCAGAGCTTTCCAAAGATGTACAATCAAAATCCAAGCCTGGGCTCTGGCTGGGCCACTCAAGGACATTTACAGAGTTGTCCTGAAGCCATTCCTTTGATATCTTGGTTGTGTGTTTAGGGTCGTTGTCCTGCTGAAAGATGAACTGTCGCCCCAGTCTGCGTTCAAAAGCGCTCTGGAGCAGGTTTTCACCCAGGATGTCTCTGTACATTGCTGCATTGATCTTTCCCTCTATCCTAACTAGTCTACTATTTCCTGCTGCTAAAAAACATCCCCGCAGCAGGATGCTGCCACCACCATGCTTTAATGTAGGGATGGTATTGGCCTGGTGATGAGTGGTGCCTGGTTTCCTACAAACATGACGCCTGGCATTCACGTCAAAAAGGTTAATCTTTGTCTCATCAGACCAGAGAAGATTTTGTTTCTTGCAGGTGTATTTTGGCAAACTTGTACAAAGTAATGGCTTCTGTCTGGCCACTCTACCATACAGGCCTGATTAGTGGAAGGTTGTCGTTCTGGAAGGTTCTCCTCTCCACAGAGCAACGCTGTAGCTCTGACAGAGTGACCATCAAGTTATTGGTCCTTCCCCCTGATCGCTTAGTTTAGATGGCTGACCAGCTCTAGGAAGAGTCCTGGTGGTTCCAAACTTTTCCATTTACGGATGATGGAAATCACTGTGCTCATTGGGACCTTCGGGGTAGCAGATATTTTTCTGTACCCTTCCCAGGATTGGTGCCTGGAGACAATCCTGTCTCGGAGGTCTACAAACAATTCCTTCAACTTAATTCTTGGTTTGTGCTCTACCATGCACTGTCAAGTGTGGGACCTTGTATATAGACAGGTGTGTGACTTTCCAATTCATGTCCAACCAACTGAATTTACCACAGGTGGAGTCCATTAAGCTGTAGGAACATCTCAAGGATGATCAGTTGAATCAGGATGCCTCTGATCTCACTTTTGCGCTTTATAGCAAAGGCTTATGTACATGTGATTTCTTAGTTTATAGTTTTGTATTAATTTGCAAAAATTTCAAAAAAAATTTTTTTACATTGTCATTATGGGGTATTTAGCAGCTGAGATAGATTCTAGCCACCCCCGTGACCCAGAGAGGGACAGGCGGTAGAAAAATGGATGGATGGATTGATGTGTGTAAAATGTTGAGGACAAAAATGAATTTATTCTGTTTTGTAATAAAGCTGTAACATAAAAAAAAATTGGAAAAAGTGAAGCACTGTGAATACTTTCCGGATGCACTGTATAAAATGTGTGTGTGTGCCTTTAAAATAAAAAATAAAAACATTTATTTGAAAATGAAAGAGGAACATTTTAATGTCAAAATTATTTTTTTGATATTTTCAAAGGCAGTCGGCACCGTGTCTCACATTTTTAAACATGTTTTTAACTGTGACCCAAGCATAAAAAAGGCTGACTCTTTGTGAAAACAAAAACAAAGCAGAGGGCCACTTTTAATTATGTGTTTAGGGAAGTCTTTTTATAGTACATCAGACAACACAGTCTGTGATGTATTTTAACACCCTCTTGTGTCAAGCAAAGCATTATACAACACAAACAGTCTTTGTAAGAAAATTCAGCTTGTAAGTCTGTTTTGATGCTCTCTGAGGGAAGTTTCATCCTCTTCCACTAAGCTTTTGAAAAATCACTGTGCAGGCAGGCATTGCAGGAGCTAAAACACTCTTTCAGAGTCCATAACTACAGTGGTCTTTAGTAAAAAAGGGGGCCCTATTACGCAAAACCAACTTTTCTTACCATATGGTACCTGCTTGTGTATTCCTGTAAGTAGCAAACATTTGAAATCCAACCATGGAGGTATGGTGGTGATATTCATAAAACAATCTTCTAAACGTTTGAGACTTTAGTGACATATTTTACCATAGTTACGTCAGATATATAGTAGAGGTTTACCCCAAAAGCTTTGCGCGAGTCCGCTACATACACATGAGTATAGGTTGATTGCAACACTAAATTGGCCCTAGTGTGTGAATGAGTGTGAATGTTGTCTGTCTATCTGTGTTGGCCCCGCTATGAGCTAGCGACTCATCCAGGGTGTACCCTGCCTTTCGCCTGAGTGCTGACGGGGAGAAGACGCAGTTGAAATAGACTTGGCCTGGAGGAGGACTTTGGCATGTACAAACGTAATATAAGACTGCCCACAAAACGGCGCATTCATAAGAGATGGTCAGAAAGCAGCTTTAAGATGGTCTGTAAAACATAATCTATGCAAAATGTTGACCATTTTTACCAAATCGCCACCATTACATGTAGAGGGCTGGGCGATTACATGATCGTCTTCGATGATCGCGATTCATTTCAGTTCGATCACGGTAATTAACTGTTACCATAATTACCTCGATCAAACATGGCAACGGAAATATCTGTTGGAAGATACCGCAGTAGTAAAAAGTAGGGAAGCAATGGTTCTCGATATTATCCTGCAGGGGACAATTCGTTGTCCTGTGCGTGTTTGTGTGAATCATGTGCTTGTGTGTCCATGTGTGTTCAAACAGCGTTGTGCCGCTTCCTAAAGAAATATGGCTAATACTAGCATAGAAGTTGAAACACAATATTTAAAAGGAGCAGAAACTTTAGTGGCAGACAAAAGTGCCACTGACTGCTTGAGCTCACTTTGTGGTGTGTTCGGTAATTCTGCCCTGAATGCGAACTCCCAGGCAGGCACAGGTTTTTGTCTATTAGTACCGACTAGGAGAATTAACACAACTACTAATTTAATCAGGAAAAAAAGACAATGTCAAGATTGAAAAACCATCCATGAATAGAGGAGGTGGTCTGCGACACCGCCTATCTCCCACATACAACAATGTTCTTTCAACCATTCCTAAAAGACTCTGCAATTTAATCTCCGACAAATAACAGAATTTAGAAACATTTTGGTCACACAAGGTGACCAGAATGCCAATTGTTTACGACTGAATAGAATGCTAACGTGGGGGATTCCGACTATTTTGGACTGGTAGTAGTCGATCCACAGCGATCGTTCAGCCACACAATACCTCAATGCTGACGAGGGGAAATTACACTTCAACGACTGTCATTGGCTTTGACATCAAACGGTTGTTTTCCTCACCACAATAGGGTGAAACCATCCTTGCCCAGGCACATCCTCCTGGTTTTTGGTGTATGAATATTTGGGGTTTTGACACCAGCCGCTAGACTAGATCTGACCAATCTAAGTCTAAGATTAGATCTGACCAATCTAAGTCTATGAGCATTAACTGATAAAGCCTACTCGGATGAGAGATAAAACGTCTTCAAAGACAAACCAAACAGTCCAGTTGCGATCGATTGAATTCCCTCAGATAACATCAAAATATTTTTGAATCAGACTTTTTGTTTATGTGTCTTCTTCTGATTCAACTCATCAGATAAAACATGTACAAAAAAAACTGCAGACACTTTGTCCAAATCATTTTTGAGTTTGTGGTTAAAAAACATTTTGTTCCTGAAATAAACATTAAACCTTGTGTATGTGCTGGTAAACATTATTTTACAGTACCTGAAATTCAAACTGCACTTTAATATATTTCATTATATATAAGCTAAAGAAGTTGAGTTTTAAAAAACCCTAAAATCTGGGTTATTGCTTGCCCTTTGCCAAACCACTGGTGAGAAGCAAGTAATCAAATAATACAAATAATAATTTACCATTTGAAAGTGATGATTAGTAAATAACTTGAAAAACCACTTACAGTATTCAGTACACCACTTGTTTACTGACAAGCAAAATAAGAAAAAATTGTATCTTTACTCCCCAAAACGTACAGTAAAAGAAGAAAAACCGTGGCCCTAAAACCGAGGTACAGACCGCAACATGTGTTACCTAAAGTTGTACCTCTAAACTCAATTAGAGATATGAACAAAATGAAAGTTGTCAGCTGGAAAAAATCATTATGTGACCCCCTTAAGACCAAGAAATGTGTGAAAACTTTGCTGCATTGGTAAAGAAGTTGAACTCAGCGAGAGGTAGCAGAAGGAGACAACAGACTAGAGGCAGGATGAAGGATGTATGACCATCATCATTGCTACGATTGCTCAAGTTGTCACTCATTTTCAGTCAACCACGAAAAGCTTAAATGAATGAAACTGGAATATCTCCATCACACATACTATAAGCAAACACTCCCCCCATGACCCCGCCCCCACAAAAAAGCGGGCGCAAACAAATTAAATCTTGACCACTGAGGGGGAGTAAAGCCATGAAAGTGCAGCTTGGTCCTCCTAGAATTTTTACTGGACAGGAAGATGGATGGGCCCAACTCTATTAATAAGTACACTCCGCTTACAATGCCGACAAAAGTGCTAACGCTGCAATCGGCCCCTAATTCTAGCTCCAACTACCATCTCCCACAATGGCGCCCACTCCTCTCCCTGATTGAATGCGGTAAACGGAACCCTCCGACCAAAACTTGGGAGGCTCTCTTGCGTTCCGACAGAGATAGAATGTGCTCTCAGAAATGTAGAAATATGTTAATATTAGTTGGTAAAGAGAGCCCATCTAAATACACAGAGGCATCAATGAAGGAGCGCCATTGTTCCTAATGAGGTGTGACAGCCCAGGATAAATTGGAATATGAAGTGAAGCATGATTACAGAGCATTAGATAACAACCGCCACACAGGCCCAGCTTTCGCTGTCTCTCAGTGTATAAATACATTTGCTGGCGTTCCGTGCCGTGCTCACTTTAGCGGCAATGGCGGCAGAGATAGCGGTAAGGTCAGCTCCACCTTCACAATGCTACCGGCTATGATATGCAAACATGGCTGACAAGAGGTGCTTCATCACAGCATGGCAGCTCGATGCAGGAACCTCGACTTGTGATTAATCCCCTCCGCTCGCTTACTGCCGTGATATGTGCAGCAGTTTTACAGTAGATGCACACTATGATAGTGACGTATTGATCATGAGGAACTTGAGTGGCACACCTACAATTTGCTTACCTGGGTGTGGAATCCCACAGTGTTTGCACATCTTAATCTCCTGAGACCAAGCAATGAGTTTTGTCCTCTGTAAGGGACAAGTGTTTCACAGCATTATTCAAAGTGCACAACACACAGGTGTCAAACTCAAGGGCCAGGGGCCAGATCTTGCCTGCCACTTCATTTTATATGGTCTGCCACATCATTTTATGTGGCCCGTCATATCATTTTATGTGGTACGCCACGTAATTTTATCTGGTCCGCCACATAATTTGATGTGGTCTGCCATGTGATTTTATGTGGTCCGCTACATGATTTTATGTGGTCCGCCACGTAATTTTATGTGGGCCGCCCTGTGATTTTATGTGGTCCGCCACGTGATTTTATGTGGCCCGTCATATCATTTTATGTGGCCCGTCATATCATTTTATGTGGCCTGCCCTGTCATTTTACGTGGTCCGCCACTTAATTTTATGTGGGCCGCCCTGTGATTTTATGTGGTCCGCCACGTGATTTTATGTGGCCCGTCATATCATTTTATGTGGCCCGTCATATAATTTTATGTGGCCTGCCCTGTCATTTTATGTGGTTCGCCACAACGTTTTATGTGGCCCATCATATCATTTTATGTCTTCCGCCACGTGATTTTATGTGGTCCGTCATATCATTTTATGTGGCCCGCCCTGTCATTTTATGTGGTTCGCTACAACGTTTTATGTGGCCCGTCATATCATCTTATGTGGCCCGTCATATCATTTTATGTGGCCCGCCCAGTCATTTTACGTGGTCCGCCACTTAATTTTATGTGGGCCGCCCTGTGATTTTATGTGGTCCGCCACGTGATTTTATGTGGCCCGTCATATCATTTTATGTGGCCCGTCATATAATTTTATGTGGCCTGCCCTGTCATTTTATGTGGTTCGCCACAACGTTTTATGTGGCCCATCATATCATTTTATGTCTTCCGCCACGTGATTTTATGTGGTCCGTCATATCATTTTATGTGGCCCGCCCTGTCATTTTATGTGGTTCGCTACAACGTTTTATGTGGCCCGTCATATCATCTTATGTGGCCCGTCATATCATTTTATGTGGCCCGCCCAGTCATTTTATGTGGTTCGCCACAACGTTTTATGTGGCCCGTCATATCATCTTATGTGGCCCATCATATCATTATGTGGTCCGCCACGTAATTTTATGTGGTTCGCCACAACGTTTTATGTGGCCCGTCATATCATCTTATGTGGCCCGTCATATCATTTTATGTGGCCCGCCCTGTCATTTTATGTGGTTCGCCACAACGTTTTATGTGGCCCGTCATATCATTTTATGTGGTCCGCCACATGATTTTATGTGGTCCGCCACGTAATTTTATGTGGCCTGCCCTGTCATTTTATGTGGTTCGCCACAACGTTTTATGTGGTCCGTCATATCATTTTATGTGGCCCGCCCTGTCATTTTATGTGGTTCGCCACAACGTTTTATGTGGTCCGTCATATCATTTTATGTGGCCCGCCCTGTCATTTTATGTGGTTCGCCACAACGTTTTATGTGGTCCGTCATATCATTTTATGTGGTCCGCCACGTAATTTTATGTGGCCCGCCCTGTCATTTTATGTGGTTCGCCACAACGTTTTATGTGGTCCGTCATATCATTTTATGTGGTACGCCACGTGATTTTATGTGGCCCGTCATATAATTTTATGTGGTCCACCACGTAATTTTATGTGGCCCGTCATATCATTTTATGTGGTCCACCACGACATTTTAAATGTCGTGGTCGACCACGACATTTTATGTGGTCCGCCACATCGTGCTATGTGGTTGGCCCTATAATTTTACGTGGCCCGCCACGCATAGGCGCCAATCTACATCTCCGCCAGTGGGTGCCGGCGCGTGTGTAGTAAAAAAAATTGACGTTCAGCGAAGTTAATATCCCATATGATTTGTGGCTTTATTATTTTGTAAAACGGACCAAACTCGCCACAAAATTAACTACAACAAGATTGATTTTTCAAAAGCAGTAGAAAAAAGATGGATGGATGGATGGAAAAATTATTTTAAAGATTGAAAGCTGCCATCAATCCCACGTGGGTGCTCGGCATCGGGATCGGCGCCTATGCTGCCACATCATTTTATATGGTCCGCCACATAATTTTATGTGCCCCACCACATACTTTTGTGTAGTCCGCCATGTCATTTCATGTGGTCCGCCACTTCATTTTGTAAGGTTGTAACAAATAATATATGCATATATGTTCCTAAGATTCAACTACTTCGATCTGTGCTCGGCAAGTTGTTCATCTGGAAGATAGGTATAGATCCAACATAGCATTATTTATTTATTTAATTCATTTTTTGTCCTGTCCAGCTACTCAGGCAAATCATATTGTTGATGTAGATGCCCAAATCGGCTGTAAAAATTTACTTTACAAAAGAGAAGTGTGGGATACTTCTCTTGTTGCTTTATTTGTATTTGACTTTATCAAATGTATTTATATTATTATTTGGTGCAGCCGGGCCGCAGCAGGAGAGGGTAGAAAGAGAAAAAAAATGAAGACAGAGGGGGAAATTGAGGGGACAAGAGGGGGATAAGACAGAGAAACAACAACAACAACAAACACAACAATAACAATAACAACCACAACCACAACAACAACAACAGAACAGCATCAGCAAATAAGATATGTACAAATAGGATAGTAAAAGGGATAGCAGAGAAGCAGTTATTGAAGTAAATATTAATAGCACAGCAATGACAATGAATATTATTATATTTCAAATGGAGCAATACAAATACATCGTTTTAAAAGGCGATATATCGATTTTATCGATACAAAAAAAAGAAAAAATTGGACGTAAGAACAGAAGACTTTATATGAAGTTTAACAATTTAAATGATTGAGGACATTAAAGGCCTACTGAAATGATTTTTTTATATTCAAACGGGGATAGCAGATCCATTCTACGTGTCATACTTGATCATTTCGCGATATTGCCATATTTTTGCTGAAAGGATTTAGTAGAGAACATCGATGATAAAGTTCGCAACTTTTGGTCGCTGATAAAAAAAGCCTTGCCTGTACCGGAAGTAGCGTGACGTCACAGGTTGAAGGGCTCCTCACATTTCCCCATTGTTTACAGCAGCAGCGAGAGCGATTCGGACCGACAAACCGACGATTATCCCATTAATTTGAGCCAGGATGAAAGATTTGTGGATGAGGAACGTGAGAGTGAAGGACTAGAGTGCAGTGCAGGACGCATCTTTTTTTGCTCTGACCGTAACTTAGGTACAAGGGCTCATTGGATTCCACATTCTCTCCTTTTTCTATTGTGGATCACGGATTTGTATTTTAAACCACCTCGGATACTATATCCTCTTGAAAATGAGAGTCGAGAACGCGAAATGGACATTCACAGTGACTTTTATCTCCACGACAATACATCGGTGAAGCACTTTAGCAACGGAGCTAACGTGATAGCATCGGGCTTAACTGCAGATAGAAACAAAAGAAATAAACCCGGGGCGGTATAGCTCGGTTGGTAGAGTGGCCGTACCAGCAACTTGAGGGTTCCAGGTTCGATCCCAGCTTCTGCCATCCTAGTCACTGCCGTTGTGTCCTTGGGCAAGACACATTACCCACCTGCTCCCAGTGCCACCCACATTGGTTTAAATGTAACTTAGATATTGGGTTTCACTATGTAAAGCGCTTTGAGTCACTAGAGAAAAGCGCTATATAAATATAATTCACTTCACTTCACTTCACTTCACCCCTGACTGGAAGGATAGACAGACGATCAACAATACTATTAAACCATGGACATGTAAATACACGGTTAATGCTTTCCAGCCTGGCGAAGCTTAACAATGCTGTTGCTAACGACGCCATTGAAGCTAACTTAGCAACGGCACCTCACAGAGCTAAGCTAAAAACATTAGCTCTCCACCTACGCCAGCCAGCCCTCATCTGCTCATCAACACCCGTGCTCACCTGCGTTCCAGCGATCGACGGAGCGACGAAGGCCTTCACCCAATCATAGATGCGGTCGGCGGCTAGCGTCTGATAGCGCGTCTTCTATCCAAGTCAAAGTCCTCCTGGTTGTGTTGCTGTAGCCAGCCGCTAATACACCGATCCCACCTAAAGCTTTCTTCTTTGCAGTCTTCATTGTTCATTAAACAAATTGCAAAAGATTCACCAACACAGATGTCCAGAATACTGTGGAATTTTGCGATGAAAACCGAGCTTTTTGAATTGGATACCATGTGTCCGAATACTTCCGTTTCGACGATTGACGTCACGCGCATACGTCATCATACATAGACGTTTTCAACCGGAAGTTTAGCAGGAAATTTAAAATTGCACTTTATAAGTTAACCCGGCCGTATTGGCACGTGTTGAATTTTAAGATTTCATCATTGATATATAAACTATCAGACTGCGTGGTCGGTAGTAGTGGGTTTCAGTAGGCCTTTAAACGTCACTCATGTCCGTCTGTCCGACGCCATCAGCCATCAAAACAAGAATGACGAATAGCTAAGGTGGCCGAGAAAGTTCACAACAAATGCAAACGCCACGAGACAATATCATAAAGCAACAACACAACAACTTTCAGCTACAGCATGGTTGTAAAAGCCACAACAAATACAACCGCCACAACACAATAATATAAAGCCACAACACAACTTCAATCCACAAAATACGCAACGGACACAACGTAAGTGACAGTGGAGCAAGTTTCGCCGGTAGACCAAGCTGAGGCGAAAGGTTAAAATTAACATAATATTGTTCATATGTTAGTATTATTGAAAAAGTAAAAAAAAAGTTATTTATGACTGAAAAAGTGGTCACACTTCACTTACTTTACCATTGTGGTTCGTCACCGAAACTTGTCCGCTGTCACTTATAATGTGTTTTGGCTTATGGTTGTTGGGTTGTGGCGTTTGTATTTGTTGTGGCTTTTGTAATCGTGCTATAGCTGAAAGTTGTTGTGTTGTGGCATTTGCATTTGTTGGGACTATTCTCTGTTACCATAGCTGTTTATTAAAATTAGAGTAGTGGCAGGTCAAACCACTGCTCATTCAATCTGAAAATATGTTGGTTGCAGTTTATATTTGGTATGAAAATTGTATTATTTTTATGTTGGAAAAACAACAGCAAAAGTAGCAGATAAATATCCTGTTAAAATGTTGGTTATTGTAGTTTTATTGAACATTTCTTGACTATTGAAACTGAGAGAAGAAAAGGTTTCCTTTTGTTAATTCAACCTAAAGTGTTAGTTGCACTTTAATTAAATACATTGTGAATGCATTGGCCATAAATTGTTGTTTATTTGCTTGTACTTGTACTTACTTATCCATAATTCATATATACCTAATTCTCTTACAAGGAATTAGAGGAGTATCCACTATTTAACCACGACCCATCAGGAGCAAGGGTGAAGTGTCTTGCTCAAGGACACAACGGACGTGACTAGGTTGGTAGAAGCTGGGGATTGAAACAGGAACCCTCAGGTTGCTGGCGCGGCCACTCTCCCAACAGCGCCGCGCCGTCCCAATATGGAGATATTGATATGTTTTAATTGCTGATGCGTTTTAAATGATTTTTAAAATGCACCAGAAAATAACTTGTTTTGTACACTGTTGAGGTGTTTCAATACTCTGTAGTGCGTATATGTGTTCCTGTATAGTATTTCTCCAGCAATGGTCATGTGGTGACATCAATTTTGAAAGGTAATCATTGAAGTCGGACATCACTGAGGGCCTAGGTGGGAAACGCACGGCCCGCCACTGCTCTATATGCATATTGGGACCTGAATGTTAACCAAATATTAGCGATGTTATTATTATAAGAAACACTTCTTTTTTTTAAACTATTATTTAGTGCAACAGAAAAAATGCCTGTTTAATTTTCTGAATCTCAGAAAGTTAATGAAACAAAATATGCTAAGCTAAGACGCTAAAGTGCTACAGTACAATAACTTTCAGCACACTGCCACAGAAAAAAGTAAATAAAGTTAACATATTTTCCAAACTTTTCTAAAGAACATTTGCTGACATTTGCACACTAGTACAGAGTGAGTGGAAATGGGCAATCCACTTTCTCAGGCTGGGTCAGTGGAGCCGCTAACATTCCATCTCCTTTCCTTTTTTTTTTTTTTTTACGGCTGTGGATTGCTTTGCCACTGCCGGTGTCTCGGCTGGGCTCAAACACACTTCATCATTCTACACGGCCATAAAAAAAAAAAAAGACTAATTTCCTCTGCCCCATTTCCCTACAAGTGAGTTCAGCTATCAGTCTTTCTGTTAGATGCTACATAACTTCTTCTAGTGATCACACACAGTTATGGTCCAACACGTTTGACTGGTTGGTGATGAGAATATGCTGATTCAAGAACTTGGAACTATCAACCTGAAGGGATGGAGTTTCCAAGTTTTTTTGCCGTTGTTGTTTCTGCTTGTCATGCAATAATGATATATTTAATGGCCCTTTCAAATTATGCAGCGCATTTTCAAGTGTGCTGGGTGCAAATATATTTCCATTGTTAATTTGAAAACACTTGACAGTGTACAAAATTCATGCTGACCATTCTTCTTTCACAGTTTAAATGTGAGCGGTCTCAAAAGTCCTAAAATGTCTGTAGCCCCTGCTGACTCGCACTCACACCGTACTGCACTCATGTGTGCTGCAACACTTTGATACAACATACTTGACTTATTTAGAGTGGTAATGGTATTTCTATTAAGTAGGTTATGCTACTATGCTGACGGTTATTACTGTATTACCTTAAAGGCCTACTGAAATGAAATGTTCTTATTTAAACGGGGATAGCAGATCCATTCTATGTGTCATACTTGATCATTTCGCGATATTGCCATATTTTTGCTGAAAGGATTTAGTAGAGAACATCGACGATAAAGTTTGCAACTTTTGGTGGCTGATAAAAAAAAGCCTTGCCTGTACCGGAAGAAGCGTGACGTCGCAGGTTAAAAGGCTCCTCACATTTCCCCATTGTTTACACCAGCAGCGAGAGCGATTCGGACCGAGAAAGCGACGATTACCCCATTAATTTGAGCGAGGATGAAAGATTCGTGGATGAGGAACGTGAGAGTGAAGGACTAGAGTGCAGTGCAGGACGTATCTTTTTTCGCTCTGACCGTAACTAAGTTACAAGGGCTCATTGGATTCCACACTTTTTCCTTTTTCTATTGTGGATCACAGATTTGTATTTTAAACCACCTCGGATACTATATCCTTTTGAAAATGAGAGTCGAGAACGCGAAATGGACCTTCACAGTGACTTTTATCTCCACGACAATACATCGGCGAAGCACTTTAGCTCCAGAGCTAACGTGATAGCATCGGGCTTAACTGCAGATAGAAACAAAATAAATAAACCCCTGACTGGAAGGATAGACAGAAAATCAACAATACTATTAAACCATGGACATGTAACTACACGGTTAATGCTTTCCAGCCTGGCGAAGCTTAACAATGCTGTTGCTAACGACGCCATTGAAGCTAACTTAGCTACGGGACCTCACAGAGCAATGCCAAAAACATTAGCTATCCACCCTGAAAGAATCAGGAAACGCAGAAGCCGCAGGGAGAAAGCAAGGGCAAGCTTCTTCCGGGACCCCTTCAAGTATGCTCGAAGCCTGCTAGAGGAAAAGAAGAACGGGACACTCCAGACCAGTGAGCAGGAGTTGGAGGAACACATCAAAGTCCAGCTCAGTGATAGCCAAAAGGATCTCCCCCTCGGATCACCGGGGCACGTACCTCGCCCACCTGAGCCTTCCTCGCAGTTTGACACCACCCCCCCGAGATGGGCTGAGGTTAAGCAAGTGGTTGAGCGTGCAAGAACTGCTTCAGCACCCGGACCGAACGGGGTACCTTACAAGGTTTTCAAAAACTGTCCTGGACTCCTGAAGCTGTTGTGGAAGCTGATGGGCGTTGCCTGGAAAACCCAGTCCATACCATCATCGTGGAGCAGAGCAATAACAACTTTTATCCCAAAAGAGAGTAATTCTTGTAACATTGACCAGTTCAGAGGTATTGCCCTACTAAATGTGGAAGGGAAGCTTTTCTTCACCGTGGTGGCGAAGCGGATGACCAACTACCTTCTGGCAAACAATTACATCGACACCAGTTGTCAGAAGGCAGGCGTTCCAGGCTTCCCTGGCTGCGTGGAGCACTCGGCCATGATCTGGGAGCAAATCCAGTCAGCCAAGCGCAACAAAGCGGACCTGCATGTGGTTTGGTTGGATCTGGCCAATGCCTATGGATCGGTTCCACATCAACTCATCAGTTTTGCACTCAACTTCTTCCACATTCCATCATGCATCCAAAGCCTGGTAGTAAACTACTTTAACAACTTCAAAGTCTGCTACACGACTCAGGAGATCTCAACTGGTTGGCACCAGTTAGAGAAGGGAATAGCAATGGGTTGCTCTATCTCTCCAATACTGTTCATAACAGCCTTCGAGATCATCCTTATCGGTGGAAGACAGATGGCCCGAGGAGTGAGATCTGAGTCAGGCCAGCGACTCCCGGCGCTGCGGGGCTACATGGATGATGTTACCATCCTCCTCCAGACTGCTGCATGTACCTCCAGACTCCTGAAAAGACTCGGGGAGCTCCTAGCATGGGCACGGATGAAAATAAAACCTGCCAAGTCCCGCAGCCTCTCCATCCGGAAAGGAGCCAGGAATGACAACATCTCATTCTCAGTGGATGGTGAATTAATCCCACGCGTGGTCGACCAACCTGTGCGGAGCCTCGGAAGGCGTTACACTGCTGACATGTCTGATAAGCACATGGCTGCCTCTGTCACTTCTCAGCTGAAGGATGGCCTGAACACAATTGACCAAAGCCATATTCCAGGGAAATTCAAGGTCTGGTGTTACCAGTTCACCTTATACCATCGCCTGATGTGGCCCTTGAAGTTGTGCGACATCACCTCCACAACAGTCCTCAAGATGGACTCAAAAGCCAACAACTACATTCGCAAGTGGCTGGGCCTTCCCAGATGTCTTTCCAACACGGCGCTGTTTGGAAGAACCATTCTGAAGCTGCCACTGAAATCCATCAGCTTGGGCTACAAACAGGAGAAGGTGAGGCTCGTGTTCGAGCTCAGAGACTCACCTGATCCGTCTGTCCGTAACACCAAGACCCAAGTCTGTACAGGGCGTAAGTGGAATGCGACGCAGACAGTAGACCAGGCCATCGTCCGACTGAAACACCAGGAGATGGTAGGACAGATACAGTCTGGCAGAGCCGGCTTTGGATGGGGAGCGGCATCCAAGATGTGGTCCAAAGCCTCAAGGAAGGAAAGAAAAGATCTGGTGATCTCAGAAGTGGTTAAGATGGAAGAGGAGAGCTACATGATCAAGGCTGTGGGCCAACAGCAGCAAGGGAGATGGACCAATTGGGAGGCTGTTGTCAACAGAGTTGTTACGTGGGCAGACATGTGGAAGATGCCCCAGGCGAGGCTAAGTTTCCTCATCAGGGCCACGTACGATACCCTCCCCAGTCCCGGGAACTTGCATGTGTGGTACGGGGCAGAGGTGACCTGCCAGCTCTGTGACTCCCAGAACCCAAGCTTGCGTCACATTCTTTCTGGCTGCAAGGTAGCTTTGTCGCAGGGCCGGTATGGATGGCGGCACGACCGCGTCCTGCGAAGGCTAGCTGAAATCCTGGAGGCACGCAGAGTGGAAGCAAATGGGGCCAGTCCGGGAACAGCTCAGCGGTTGATTAAGTTTGTCAAGCAAGGTGGCCAGCCTCAGAGCAGCAGCAAGAGCATCCAGTCTCTCCTGTCAGCTGGCGGAGAATGGAACATGAGGGCTGATCTAGATCGTCAGTTGAAGTTCCCTCAAGAGATCACAACAACCTCGTTACGCCCAGACATTGTCCTGTGGTCCACCTCTACTAAAACTGTCATCATGGTAGAATTAACGGTACCATGGGAAGAGGGAATGGAGGCTGCCTTTGAAAGAAAGAGGGACAAGTACTCAGAGCTGGCAAGTGAGTGTGCACAAGCAGGATGGAGGCCCTTCACCTATCCAGTAGAAGTTGGCTGTCGAGGCTACACTGGAGCATCCACCCAGCGACTCCTAAAGTCCCTTGGGATCAAAGGCTCCAATCTAAAGAAGGCCCTCAAAGCCCTGGCAGAGGAGGCAGAACAGGGGAGCTTCTGGTTGTGGCTCAGAAGAAACGACAAGGCGTGGGGAAAGCAAGGCGTGTAGACAAGGGGCAGTAGGGAGGCTTCCCTGCTGCCATGTTATGGTATGCGGTCAGGCCCACGCTTGACTCAGGGAGATGGACGTCCCTGCCATGCATAGTCCCTTGGGACTCATTCCATATACACAACAGCAATAACACCGGGGTTAGAATGTGGGTACATTATGGATCCTCCAGCTGGCTGCAGGGGGCGGCAGGGAGACGTCCCTGTCGCTGCTCCACCACCCAGAGATGTTCCGGGATTAAAGGAGCGAAACATCTGTGAAGGGTGGCTCCCGGCTGACGACCCTGCAGCCAGCACCACATGGCACTGTCGGAGGTGCGTCAGGCAGTAATGCCCTGCAAGTGTTAACTTGTGCTTACATCTCACCTACGCCAGCCAGCCCTCATCTGCTCATCAACACCCGTGCTCACCTGCGTTCCAGCGATCGACGGAGCGACGAAGGACTTCACCCGATCATCGATGCGGTCGGCGGCTAGCGTCGGATAGCGCGTCTGCTATCCAAGTCAAAGTCCTCCTGGTTGTGTTGCTGCAGCCAGCCGCTAATACACCGATCCCACCTACAGCTTTCTTCTTTGCAGTCTTCATTGTTCATTAAACAAATTGCAAAATATTCACCAACACAGATGTCCAGAATACTGTGGAATTTTGCGATGAAAACAGAGCTTTTTGTATTGCATACAATAGTGTCCGAATACTTCCGTTTCAACCATTGACGTCACGCGCATACGTCATCATACATAGACGTTTTCAACGGGAAGTTTCGCGGGAAATTTAAAATTGCACTTTATATGTTAACCCGGCCATATTGGCATGTGTTGCAATGTTAAGATTTCATCATTGATATATAAACTATCAGACTGCGTGGTCGGTAGTACTGGGTTTCAGTAGGCCTTTAACTTGAGAGCTTAATTGGTTCTGTGACGGAGCGTCTTATTCAAATCAACGTCGCCCAGTAAAATTAATTAAAATTAATTTAATCTGTGCTTCCCTCCAACCCCACCAAAAGCAGCATCATTTTATATGTAACATGTCTTTTAAAAAAGAAAAACAAACTTCTGGATAAAAAATATTGTATGAACAACAACACAGTACACCATAATTTAGTACAAACAACTATAGTAGTTTTATGAAGTAATATAATTATAATGTACAGAATTTTACATGTAGAGTGGATTTATGTTATATCTCCTTCCGGCGTCTCCATATTTTCATGGATTAATGTCTGCTAATATTATTTCAACATTCTTTCTGACGTTATCGACTCATCCTGATTCAGTATTGTGCAGACCAACAGTGCTATGCTCTAACTGCTACTGTAGCCACACGCTCTCTCATGTCTTTGATTACTTTATTTTTCTAATTCAAAGAATATCATCCACTTCTTCTCAGCACTGGCCTTCACCCTCACTTTCTTTCTTCCCATGCTTGGAAAACTAAGTAATGTCGATCTCTCGCTATAAGCTGATGCTAGCGTAACTACCAAGATACCAGTGGTTGTATGGGGGTGGTCACCATGACATCATTGCATAATTTGCTATGATGATATAATTGTCTTTCAAAAGGCTAAAAAAAAAAATGTATACATACATTTAAAAACAAATCTTTGTTATTAATTAGTATTAACATACTTTTTTTTATATCATATCGTTTTGCGCTATTTTCAATTGTTGCTGCTTATTGTACAGTCTACTTTGTTGAGAAGTTGTCAAGTTTCTAGAAACTTTTAGTGACATTTACTTCATTAAAAACAATTATCAGCAAATCTAGCATATTTTTCTGGTGTTATTATAGACTGTACTGGTGTTAAGAGACTTTACTTCTGTCCCTCAATGTCCATGATGAAAAGCAAGCTGCAGCGAGCATGACATCACACTTGCTTTGCGCTGCTGCTCCAGTTGGACTTTTTCTCCTTAAAAGCCATCACTGTCCTCTTAATATTTGCACATTTTGTAGATCGCTGTCCGCCGGTATATCTGGGATATATGAATATGTTCACATCGCAAACATGCTGCCTCCACTGCAGACAATCCTGTGCGTCTTGCTCACGTCATCACAAGATCCTGTTTCAGCAGTGTCGTTCCGGTGGTCAGTCATTTGGCGGCCACATTTTCAGTACATCACTAGTGAATAGTGCTCAAATAATAGGCTCTGTAAATCCATTCATACTGTAACGACCTGCTGGTAGTAATGTTTATGTATGTGTGGTTTTGATTTGATGTTCATTGTTCCCATGATCACGAACACACTAGGGATTTTGCGGAGAATGGACAAGTGTTTTTGTGTGTCTGGGGAAGCACAGAGATGGACATGTGTGCATGGGATGTCACGGCTGGTTATACCACGCCGTGCCCTTTTGTTGATGTTCTGCTGTGTTTTGGGTTAGTTCCTGTCCTGTACTTTTATTTTGGTGACACTTCCTGTTGTGTTGGTGTTTTTTTGTGACCGCTTCACACATCTTTGTCTGAGAACTGTGTCCCCTCACTTACGACTGATTGGCAGCCAGGCCACACCTGGTGTCAATCAGCCGGCTGCTATTTATGCCTGCCTCGTCTTCAAGTCACTGCTTGAGTATTGTTAGATGTTAACTGTTTGCTGTTTCCTGTCTCAAGTTCTCCTGTATCCTGTTTCCTGGTTCCTGTTTGCTGTCTCCTGTTATCCTGATTCCTGATTCCTGTTTTCCTGCCTGATTCCTTTGGACATTAATGTCATGTTTTCCTCCATCACGCCTGCCATCTCTGCATCTTGGGGTTCGTCACCAGCACTACCTGACACAGGAGGGGATACTGTTGAAATTGCGTCGGTTGTTAGCATAAGATTGGCAATAAAAGTTAAAAATAGCATTGCCTTTTTGTGACTTCTTCTGGGGGCTATATTACTTTAATTTGTTTTCATGTAAAACCCTTATTTTTAAAGGCCTACTGAAACCAACTACTACCGACCACGCAGTCTGATAGTTTATATATCAATGATGAAATCTTAACATTGCAACACATGCCAATACGGCCAGGTTAACTTATAAAGTGCAATTTTAAATTTCCTGGGGAACTTCCGGTTGAAAACGTCTATTTATGATGACGTTTGCGCGTGACGTCAATGGTTGAAACGGAAGTATTGGGACACATTGTATCACAATACAAACAGCTCTGTTTTCATCGCAAAATTCCACAGTATTCTGGACATCTGTGTTGGTGAATCTTTTGCAATTTGTTTAAGGAACAATGGAGACTGCAAAGAAGAAAGCTGTAGGTGGGATCTGTGTATTAGCAGCTGGCTGCAGCAGCACAACCAGGAGGACTTTGATTTGGATAGCAGACGCGCTATCCGACGCTAGCCACCAACCGCATCGATGATCGGGTGAAGTCCTTCGTCGCGCCGTCGATCGCTGGAACGCAGGTGAGCACGGGTGTTGATGAGCAGATGAGGGCTGGCGTAGGTGGAGCGCTAATGTTTTTATCATAGCTCTGACGAGGTCCCATAGCTAAGTTAGTTTCAATGGCGTCGTTAGCAACAGCATTGCTAGGCTTCAACAGGCGGCACAGCATTAACCGTGTAGTTACAGGTCCAGTGTTTGGTTCGGTGTCTCCTGATAGTAGTATGGTTGATCTTCTGTCTATCCTTCCAGTCAGGGGCTTATTTCTTTTGTTTCTATCTGCATTTAAGCACGATGCTATCATGTTAGCTCCGTAGCTAAAGTGCTTCACCGATGTATTGTCGTGGAGATAAAAGTCACTGTGAATGTCCATTTCGCGTTCTCGACTCTCATTTTCAAGAGGATATAGTATCCGAGGTTGTTTAAAATACAAATCGTGATCCACAATAGAAAAAGGAGAAAGTGTGGAATCCAATGAGCCCTTGTACCTAAGTTACGGTCAGAGCGAAATAAGATACGTCCTGCACTGCACTCTAGTCCTTCACTCTCACGTACCTCATCCACGAATCTTTAATCCTCGCTCGAATGAATGGGGTAATCTTCGCTTTCTCGGTCCGAATCGCTCTCGCTGCTGGTTTAAACAATGGGGAAATGTGAGGAGCCCTTCAACCTGCGACGTCACGCTACTTCCGGTACAGGCAAGACTTTTTTTATCAGCGACCAAAAGTTGCGAACTTTATCGTCGATGTTCTCTACTAAATCCTTTCAGCAAAAATATGGCAATATCGCGAAAAGATCAAGTATGACACATAGAATGGATCTGCTATCCCCGTTTAAATAAAAAAAATTCATTTCAGTAGGCCATTAAGGTCTGGTGGCTATAATTTAACGTGGCGATGCACCACAATCTGTTACATTATGGAGAAACCCTTGAGTAAGACGAGATGTTTTGGGCTAATGGCGGGGATGCTTGTAACTCACAACTTTGCTAGCAACTTTAAAGCATAACAATTAGCAGAGAGACAGCTCTTATTGCACAACATTCTTAATTTGGAGCTCTCTTAAATCGAGATACCGCTGTATTATCAAATATTATTATGCGATCGCAAAAACTCAATAACTTGTCCAGTTTGTATTCACATGCACTTGCTTGTGTATGAGCGAGCACACCATACTCAAGTCCAACACTAATGTTTTTTTGAGTAGTGCCCAACTTAGAATAACAAAACCAAAACAAAACATTTCTGCACATCCAGAAAAAAGTTAATTTCCTCTCACTCGTTTACCTAAAAATAATTTAGGCAAAATTCTCTTTCTCTACATGCTCAGACAAGACTTGAATATCCCATCATGTAGTGCACTAACCGGCAAGAATGAACACCGTCGTAAAACATGACGACGGAGCACGGCCGCGGGTGCTTATTATTGTCATTAAAGGAGGCTAACAGCCTTCTGCTGCAGGCTGCTTTAAAGGCATATTGATTGTGTAATCAGCAGACAGAGGAGGAAGCCTGGCGGTACAGAAATCTGCACAATAAACTAAAATTGTGTCCATGAGGTCACCGAGGTGACCGAGACACGCTCAGCGCATGCCATTTATTCTAATAATGTGGATTTATTGTGAAGGCTTTGATGAATACAACTATATTTGAATATTTAAATTTAAATATTATTTACGGGGAGGCACTACTTGTATGGCGGCATTATGACAAATTTATTTTGTTTTTACCTAAAAATGTAAAAGGTAATAAGACACAGAAACAAATACAGTGTGTTGGCAGTAGACCTTATACAACCACTGGCAAAAATGATGGAATCACCAGACTTGGAGGATGTGGTAGGAAACAAAGCAGAAAACAGACATGACACAAAACTATACTCATTTCAAATTACTTTGTTCCTTGTTTTTTTCTCAGAAATTAGTGATTCCATAATTTCCTCACCCTGCTTGATCTAAAAATTAAACTGTTACTGACTCCCACAATTTATTTTCTTGATTTATTTTTGTATTTTTTAAAGCCAGAAAGTTGCCAATTGAAATTACTATAGTTATGTGTAATTTCTGTTATCTGATTTTTTCTACAACATTAAACAACTGAATGAACATCCACCAAGACTGGTGATTCCATCATTTTATTTTAGGGGTTGTAAATCAGCAGCAGAGGCAACTCTCGTTTGATATAAATCTTTGATTGCTGGCTCCACTGTTTAATAGATGATCTACGTTTGTGGGAGGGACTATCACTCCACTGCTTTTTGACAAAAATGAATGTCATTGCGCACTGCTTGCTGCTTACTTGTAAGCAATGCATCTGTTCAGGGCTGCTTAGATTATTTGAATAATTTGATTAGTTAGATTAGAAAAAAATATTTAATTAATATTTTGTTGCTTCAATTAATCATTTAATGAGTGCTACTAATAAAAATGTATATATTATCCAGACCATATGAAAGAAAGTAAAACAAGTTAAATAGAAGGTAATGGGTAAATGGAAGGTAAATAAAAGGTGAAGGAAAAATAGAACATAAATAGAAGATAAAACATCCTAAAAGCTAAATAAAAGTGAAAAAGTAAGTAAAAGGTAAATAGAAGGTAAATAAAAGGTTGGGAAATTAAAGATTGAATAAGGTAAATAAAATATAAAAGAAGGCAAATTAAAGGTAAACTAAGGTAAAACATGTTAAACAGAAGGCATATAGAAGAAATATAAAAGTTAAAAGTAGGCAAATAAAGTAAATACAAGGTATACAGGGTAAATAGCTGGTAAGAGAAGGTAAATAAAAGGGAAACTAATCAATCAATCAATCAATCAATGTTTATTTATATAGCCCTAAATCCCAAGTGTCTCAAAGGGCTGCACAAGCCACAACGACATCCTCGGTACAGAGCCCACATACGGGCAAGGAAAAACTCACCCCAGTGGGACGTCGGTGAATGACTATGAGAAACCTTGGAGAGGACCGCATATGTGGGTAACCCCCCCCCCCCCCCTAAGTACAAAGAATAGTCCCGATAAACATCTTGATCCTCATTGAAAGATGTGTTCATCTCATTCAATTCATTATGTGAATTACAATTGATTTAACTGTTTATTGAGAACTTTATTATTCATGATTTTTTTGGATTTAAATTGTGTACAAATTGAGAACAGGAAGTGAACAAATGTATTAGTAATTGCTATGAAATGGAAAAAGGGTAGGATTAAATAAATGCTTCCTGCTCTTTTTTGGACATGTTGAAATAAGAAACTGGAAATATGTATTGTACTATATTGTAACTGGATGCATGTTCAAAATAAACTTCAACCATAAACCATAGCCAGCAGAACAATTTTTGCATTTCAAATGTTCAAAATACACATAAGGGCTATAAAGTGTGTTTTAGCCGATTACTCAATTTAAATCAAACAAACTAATCAATAGATTATTTCATGAGTAAAATAATCAATAGCTGCAGACCTACTTCTGTTTAATACACAACCTTTGACTAGTGACAATCTGCAGTATATGAGGTCGCAGGACAATCACCCCTGAAAAGATTTTCAAGTCAGACCACTGGTCATTTGCTTACTAAAAATGTGGTTTGATTAAAAATGTAGTAGAATAGCCTGGATTTAAGGTCATCTAATTTAAAATGAAATCATATGTTCATTAACCACTAGCAATTTAGTCGATTGTGTGGAATTGACTATCGATTGATTGCTTTGAAGCAATGCCAACTACTATGAAAACAGGAGTTCAGAACACTTAGTGAGATTAAAAATTAAATATATTGGTTGTCAATGATGTTGCTGGTGTTTTTACAATCATGCACACAAAATTGAACTTTCCAAATATTGGTGATGTAACCCAGTTTTGACCCCTATCCGATTTTTAAGTGGTGCTTATTTATGAAACATTGCCTTGTAGGTGTTTTACTGGTTGAGCTACAATAGGAAATGCTGCATGCATAATTCAACATTGTACACACATTTGCGTTTCCCTCCAGCATTCCCCGGGACAAGAAAATAGACTGTAGCACACACCGAGACAAGGAGGAAAGCACAATCACAGATTACAAAGCATTACAAAGCATTGCGCCATAATGAATATGGCTGCAAATAAACACCTATTGTTGTTAGACACGGAGTGAGGTTGAATGAGTGTCAGCATTTGCCAACTGCGCCGCTGTGAAATGGTCGCTTTCTGGCCGTACGAGCAGCCTCAATGGCATAGTTGGATTGGCTTCCTTGTAATGTACAGCACGGGTCCATTGGATCCCGTGCAACAGCTTATGGTGTTTATAAGCATCCTGGTGGGAGCCCATGCTAGCTGGGATGGAGTCACAGGTGCAGGGCATAATGGAAAGACAGGAGCGTAGGCAGGTTGGAAAGCAATCTGTGACTAATCAAAAGGAGAGCTGTGACGTGACCTCGTATCCATATGGCAGACAAAAATAGCAGTGTCACAACATAACAGCCCATTTTACACGAGCCCATCTGTATCCCTACAACCTAATGTACTTACAATACAATACTTGAACAAAAGCTTCAGCTGAAATGTGCCTCTAATGTCACACAAAACTTAAGAGTTTGAACCGAGACCAAAAGCATAACTCACAAAACAGGATGACTTTTTTTGTGTTTTGCTTTTTCATTGACTTTTCGTGTTTTGTAGCTTGTTCCAAAAGAGGAAGAACATAAGAAGAGAAGAATATACACAGTACCCAGCAGGCACAAGACATTAAAACAACATTGAGAACTTGTTGAATTAGGTCCTGACGTTGATCTACTCAAACATGACGTTGAAACAACATGCTTTTTGACGATGTTTAATCAATGTTGGGTTTTGACGTTGATTTGACAATAGAAAATTGGTCATTTCCCAACCAATATTCTACAACACAAACACAACGTTGACACAATATGCTTTTTGACATTGTTCATTCAATGTCAAATTGTGACGTTGATTTGGCCATTGAAATTTGGTCATTTCCCAACCAGTAACTTGGATCCAACGTTGGACATCGATTTACAAATATAACTGTTTTGCAAGGTTGTTTCAAAGTCAGTCTTAAAGGACATGTAAGAAAATCAACACTGTATCAACGTCTTGTGCCTGCTGGGTAGGGGTGCTAAGAAAAAATCTATTCACATCCGAATTGCGATTCTTGTTTATTCCGATTAAGGCTGGGCGATATGGCCTTTTTTTAATATCTCAATATTTTTAGGCCATGTCACAATACACTATATATATATCTCGATATTTTGCCTTAGCCTTGAATAAATACTTGATGCATATAATCACAGCAGTATGATGATTGTATGTGTCTACATTAAAACATTCTTGTTCATACTGCATTAATATATGCTCATTTTAAAACTTCCATGCAGAGAGGGAAATCCCAACTAAGTCAATTGACCAAAACTGTATTTATTAAACAGTTATTAAGCAGTGGCACAAACATTCATGTCATTTCAAAACAGAAAGTGCAAGATTGTCAGAGACATTTTAAAACAAGCTATGAGTGCACTTTTGTGTATGATGTCACTAAGATGACATATCAAAACAACACTAAATTAAAGTGCACTTTTTGTACAGAACGCCACTACAATAGTTTAAAACAAATAAAGTGCACTTTTGTGCATGATGTCACATAAGATATTTCAATAACTGTCAAATAAAAATGAGCTGCATAATAGGAAATCAAATAGTGTGTGTCCTTCGCTGTGTGGTAGGTTACTGTGGATGTTATCTCCTTCTGTTGTTGACTTTTTTTTCATACGGTGTTGATGTGGAAATGGTTGGTTCGGCATTTTGTGGGTGTGGCACTGAATGGAGATGTTGACATGCGGAGTTTCAAGCACTCTTCATTCTTTAGCGGGTGACTTTTCAAATGATGCTACATATTAACAGTAATGCTACTTTTTGTAGCAACGCTTTTGCCCCACACTTGACAAATTACGGTTGTCTGTTCGACATATTCCCACTTGAAGCCAAACCACCACCAGACGATGGACCCCGTGCTGTTTTTCTTGGGAAGTAATTCTTCCTTCTTTTGTTACCAGATTCGCACCTTCTTTCTCTCGTATTACCACTCGCACCACAGCTAACGTTACCCATGCTGCTACATCTCTGCTCCGCGAGGGCGTATACGTATGTGACGTATGTAAGAAGATGCGCTTGTTTTAACTCTCTGAGAAGGAGAGACAAGAAAGAGTGAGAAACGCCTGTAGTGTAATGCCCGGAGCTAAAAGCAACTGCGTGAGAACGTATACTCGAATATCACGATAAAGTCATTTTCCATATCGCACAGAGACAAACCCGCGATATATCACGTATATCGATATATCGCCCAGCCCTACTTTAGACAAACAACAGAAACTATTTTTAGCACGCTGATGTGCTGCAGGGAGGCGGTGGACCATCACGACTGCAGACAAACTCACGATATATCGAATATATCGATATATCGCCCAGCCCTAATTACGATTCTAAATTGATTGATCATTTTTAAAAATGTATTAAAAAAAAAAGAACTTATGTTTCTGTCTCTAACCCCCAGGGTAGGTATGTGTGGTTTCAAAGCAGTAAAGACTACAATGTCAATATGCAACTTTAAAGTTGTAATGGCCGCAGGGAAGCATCCATATATATAAATATTGCCAGTCACAATTAGCTTGTGCTCAGCTGGAAATAAGATAGTATAAATGTATTATGTCAATCATGTATGAATAAATATGAACTGCGGCTTCCAACGTTTAATTGCTGGCCTGTACGTGCATGCCGCTCTGCGCATGTCACGTACATACTCTTTAGGAAATTTGGGGGGATACATTTGTTGTGTAAACTTTGTGGGGTGAACTGTGCATCTGGTTGTGGGGTTGAGTGTGTTGTGCAATGGTTGTTATTGTATTGGCGGGTTACAGGGACGGGAGGGTCGGGGGGTGGGGGGGTTATTTATTATGCAGGATTCATGTGTGTTATATAAATAAGTCTGATTTTGTTGGGGCTAATGGTCGTACGTCTTTTGTTTATTTATTTTTTAATATGTTTCCAGCTGAATATCAGGTCCTACTCGTGACTCCTTAATTAGCGTTGTGGCAGCGACACACGGAGGACGTGGGTGTGTTTGTTACAAAGTTGTTTGTTATTTTAGAGAGGTTAACTTATTTTTACATTTGTGTGGCAGTTAATGTTAAAAAATGAAGTCATTACTAAATGTTTAAAGGTTTTAACTAACACTGTCAAAATGAACACTGGCAGATTATCTCATAATCATTATTAATCTGATTTTCATCAAATGTACTGAATCAACCCATCTGCAGCGTAGAATGACTCAAAAATTCTGAAAAGTCTCTGGCAGCGCATTTTGGGAAGTTTGTCCAAGTAGTGTTAGAGTCGTGCACGGCAAATGGGCAGTTGATCCTGTAGTGACAGGCTGCAGAAGCAAACTAGTCAAAATGAAAGATGCTAAACAGCAGGCTGGCCCTTTAGATGGGAAATTAGACAAAAAAAAAACATGACGTAAAAGTCAACCAACATAAAGCACACTCCATTATGCTCACTTTCTATTCAATCAGGCATTCCCATCTTAAAACAGCAAATTCATAACTCAAAAAGGAGACACAGGTCCACATTAATAAGGATAAATGTTTGTTCGGATAAACAGATATTTTGCAAACATGAACATGATATCAAATGTGTTTGATAAACAAGTTAAGTACATATACAGTATATTCTCTTATTTCATGGGTCTCTTTGGTCATGCAAAATAAAACACGATTAGGATAGATTAAAAATGAATGATATGAAATCATGACAAATCAAAATTAATTCACAGCCACCCTGTGATTAATCTGATTTAAAAAATAAGCGTTCAACAGCCCTTGTAGTCACTTATATTTTTACACTTCTATGACAGAGGGGTTAGTGCGTCTGCCTCACAATACGAAGGTCCTGAGTAGTCCTGAGTTCAATCCCGGGCTGGGGATCTTTCTGTGTGGAGTTTACATGTTCTCCCCGTGACTGCGTGGGTTCCCTCAGGGTACTCCGGCTTCCTCCCACCTCCAAAAACATGCACCTGGGGATAGGTTGATTGGCAACACTAAAATGGTCCCTAGTGTGTGAATGTGAGTGTGAATGTTGTCTGTCTATCTGTGTTGGCCCTGCGATGAGGTGGCGACTTGTCCAGGGTGTACCCCGCCTTCCGTCCGATTGTAGCTGAGATCGGCTCCAGCGCCCCCCGCGACTCCGAAGGGAATAAGCGGTAGAAAATGGATGGATGGATGGATGACAGCTAAATATGCTAAAGCAGACTTGCCTTTGGCTTTTGGATTTGTTGAAAAGGGTGACAATATAATTGTGGAACATATCATTTCCATTAATTCTATTTTCTATAGTAAACTTTTTTTTTTAAATCAATGCGTTATCTTTTAAAGTTTCATTGAGCTTACTGTGTTTGCTTTGTATACGGTGCTGGTGTCTGTACAGTATCTATACCACGCTCAGTCAACATAAAATCATTGATTGGTCATATGACTCATTGTTCATGCATACATTAATTAGAGTAGATACTACGTCGAGACCCAAACATCTCAGTGTAATTAGATGGAATAATAACAATTTAACGTTGGCTGTTTGGTACCTTTACCGGGACTTTATGCATGCTGTATGTACAGTATAAAAAAATTATATTGTAAAAAAATATATTGTTTGTCAAGCGCAAGCAAAAATAAATATTTGTGATCTTACAGCAAACACCTAAGGCCTGATCTACTACAATCCAAATGCTACGGACTGAACAGCGTTTGCAAACTACAAAATTGCGTGTACTATTAGTGGGCGTGTTGCGTGTGGTCTACTAAGACTGCACATACAATTGAAAAGTGGTGCAGACCGCCTTATTTAAATGAGGTTTATGCGTGTGCTACTGGCATTATGTGCATTAATCGTTCAACAGCCCTTGTATTCACTTATTTTTTATGACAGCTAAATATGCTAAATCAGACTTAAACTTTAAACTTTTGGATTTGTTTAAAAGGGGTACTGCTGGCATTGTGTGCCTCTACGTTAATGTTATTGTGCTTTTCAACCTGTGTGCGATGTCGTTGAACTAACAGCAAACATCTAAAATATGTACCACCTTTTCTGCAAAATAAAATCACAATCTTTAGACTAGGGCTGGGCGATATGGCCTTTTTTTAATATCGCGATATTTTAAGGCCATATCGCGATACACGATATATATCTCGATATTTTGCCTTCGCCTTGAATGAACATTTGATGCATATAATCACAGCAGTATGATGATTCTATGTGTCTACATTAAAACATTCTTCTTCATACTGCATTAATATATGCTACTTTTAAACTTTCATGCAGAGAAGGAAATCACAACGGTGTTTATCTGGAAATGTTTGCCTCGGCATTTTGATGGTGTGGGCGTGTGGCACCGAACGGAGATGTTGATATGCGGAGTAAGCACTGTTCATTCTCTAGCAGCTGACTTTTCAAATGATGCTACATATTAGCAGTAATGCTACTTTTTATAGCAACGCTTTTTCCCCACACTTGACAAATTACGGTTGTCAGTTCGACATATTCCCACTTGAAGCCAAACCACCGCCAGATGATGGACCCCCTGCTGTTTTATGGGGGAATTAATTAGTCCTTCATTTGTTACCAGATTCGCACCTTCTCTCTCTCGTATTACCACTAGCATCACAGCTAACGTTAGCCATGCTGCTACCTCTTTGCTGCGCAAGGGCGCATACGTATGTGACGTATGTAAGAAGGTGCGCTTGTCTGTCTGTGAGAAGGAGACACAGGAAAGAGCGAGGAGAGCCTGTAGTGTAATGCCAGCAGCTAAAAGCAACTGCGTGAGAACGTATACTCGACTATCACAATATAGTCATTTTCTATATCACACAGAGACAAACCCGCGATATATCACGTATATCGATATATCGCCCAGCCCTACTTTAGACAAACAACAGAAACTATTTTTAGCACGCTGGTGTGCTGCAGGGAGGCGGTGGACCATCACGACTGCAGCACATTCATGCATCTAGTATGATCCTAATGCAGGAAAATGCTTATTGAAATACTTATTTTCATAAACATATTTTCATTTTAAAAAAACGCCAGCAGACACCAAAAATAATCAATTCAATTAGTTTTAATCAGGCCCTTAAGTCATCCAGCAGCTATACAATTATAAAATAATATTGCTGAATAGAGTATTGTAAATATTTTAATTTTTGAAAGTCCAAACATGTTGCCACACATACGTGGACGGAGGATAGTCTGTCCATCGTCTGTCTTTGCAGCACAAGAACCTCTTTTCTCACAGTCGTGTGCGTACTATCAGTGCATATACTTTTCAGAAGAATTAAATAGTAGCACTCCAAGAACAGTGATAAATCACTATTGCACGTGCTGAATGATTATATTTGCATCTCCTCCACCCAGTATTGTAGGAGTTCTGATGCATATACAGATCATGAAGACAGACATTCTAAATGGATCACCTCAGAAAGTAAACTCTTTGCACTCACCCTTCTCTGGTTTCATCCTCATCTGCGTTGGACAGGAGCTGCGAGCCGGCCAGTGAGAGGTCCAATGCTGCGAGGGGAAGATCTCGATAGCCGAAACTCACTAGCTGGACCGGAGGAGCCAAGCACTGGTTCTCATCATCTACCTGCTGGGAGATGACTTCCAAGTCGGACAGAGCTCCAGCTTCCACGTCCCTTGTTGGATGAAATCATAAGAATAGATTCCGATCAGTTTATTAGTTTACAACAAAATAATCTGAAAACTCATGGAATGCCAAGCTATACAGTTCCACTGTAGCACTTTACAGGGCATTAAAACGTATGACAAAATAATTTGTAACTAACCCCACACAAGGTAAGGTTTTTTTTTTCAACATTAGCTCTGTATGCTGAATCTGGTGGTCACTGCCTGACCTGACCACTAAATAAAGAGTTTGATTCATTCTCAGTCCAGATTAGCCTTGAAAAAAAAAAATATATATATATATATATATATATATATATATATATATATATATATATATATATATATATATATATATATATATATATATATATATTTGGTCCATTTGCAAACCCCACTACAATGTTCTTTAGAAAAGAGTTAAGTATTAATGGTAACTGCAGTAAAACTGTCAACGGTTATTATTACAATTTTAAATTAAAAGTATCGAAAAACTGTGATTGATAGCCACACGCTCGCTAGTTTAAATGCTAACATAAACACAAGAGAAGACAATAACTTCTTTCCCAATTAAGAAACGGCATTCCTCAATCTAAACTTGTACTAAACGTATACAAACACATTGGTATCTGGCCATCTAAGCTATTCTACAAGTTGCAAGTTCAATGTGTGTATACTAATTTAAATAATAATGATAACCGTGATATGAAATAAATATGTTACTAACCTAGTATTGTTTGCATAATCCCTCTAACTAATTAATTGATGGAATGAATAACTAACTACTTGACATTCATACTGACATACTAAATAATAAGATGACAAACTAAAAAACAGACAAATAGGTAAATGTGCATACTAACTAAAAATGTATTAACTGACTAACAGACAGACTGACAAACTGACTGATTGAAGAACAAAGTAAGAAACTCATCAATGGACTGGAAAACTACATTAGAAACTAACTGACCAACAGAAAAACTTGTCAATTACCTGAGTAACAAACTGACAAATACTGACTGATGACTAACTGATGATCTAAGAGACATACTATCTAAGCAACTGATCAAAAAACTAATAAATGAAATAACTAGCTGACAAACAAACTAACTGATTATCTAACAAAGAGTTAAACTGAACATAATATCCAAAATGCTAGCAAACAGAATAAATAACCAGTTGACTAAGAAAATAACTCACAAAGTATACTCTAAAAACAAATTCATAAACTGAGGAACTGACTAACTGCTCAACTAATCAAGCTAAGTGAAAAACTGAGCAATGAGAAATGTATTTTGCCCGCATGACAAACTAACTAAAAAAACTAACCAAAAAAATTGGGAATTGACGACCCAACTAACAAAAGAACTGATCAACTTACTTACAAACTCACAAAACAAATATTAACTAAATATAGTACACATAAACAAACTGACAAACCAAGTGACACTAACACCAATCTATTAGGTGACTGACAAACAGCCAATTAGTGGAAAACTGACTAACAAATGATTTAAATAGCTAACTGACAAGCCAAGTCTCACATTAATAAACATTAAAATCTAAGTGTCACAAACTGTTGGTGACGAACCCCAAGATGCAGAGAAGGCAGGCTTGGTACAGGAAAACATGATTTAATGTTCACAATAAAGCAAAAACACAAACCAGGAACTAGGAACAGGCAAAATGGAAACAGGAACCAGAAAACAGAAAAACTGGAAATAGCTAATGGCTAACAGGATCTGGCTAACAGGAAAACAAGAAGCTAGGAGAAAGCAAACTACAAATAACTATCAGGAACAGCTTACCGCTATGACGACAAGTAGTAATGACAATCACATCGACAATACTCCAGCCCAGACTGGCTGGCAAGGCAGGTTTAAATAGCATCTGGCTGATTGACACCAGGTGTGGCCAGGTGCCAATCAGCCGCAGATGAGGGAAAACAGCGCTCAGGGAGACAAGCAGGAAACAACCAGAATAAAAGCGCTGACAGGAAATAAAGACAAACAGAGGGAAAACTACATCATAACCAAACTATCAGGGACAAGCCTGACAGTAAGAAACTCAGGACTAGTTCACTCACTAACTAACCAACAGATGAAGTGGTCAACTAACTAATCAAATAAATGACAGAATAACCATCAAACAGACACATTTGAATCACTAACTGAACAACTGACAAACAAACGGACACAGTAACAGACACACTAATTGAATGAAGAACTACCTAACTCATAGCAACAGACAAAATAATAAATTGTCAAACAAAATTTAACTGACAAGCCAATTCTGCACCAATGAAACCTACAACCATAATAATAAACATATTGTTACATTTATCTTCAACAGTTACAAACCCTGATGTCTGGTTCTCAGTAGATTGTTCAGGTTCCTAATGAAGTGCCCAATGAATGTACATGAAAGGTGCTGCCAAGACAAAGCAAATAATATCTTACTAGCAAAAAAAGCAGTGCAGATGAAGAAACTTTAATTATTCCGCCGGGCAACATGAAGAACACATTCTTATTCACTGAGGTGCCCTAAGGGCATCGACGCAGGGTCAGTGCCGAGGGTCTCGCACACACACCCACTCTGCACCGTGAAGCAAGTGAACGCTCACACAGCTTAGCACCACCAGAGAAGTCGGCGGTCTGACGTTGCATCGCTCGGAGGGACCGTAATAACTGGGGCGTGTCTTGCTGGAAGTGCAGCACTTGCATACATTTGTGACCACCACTTTAAAGCATGCTGAAGCAGAGCACTGTCTTTATAATACAGGTTACTGGACTCTAGGCACTAATAGCACTTTAAGAAGTGTGAAAGTTTATATATATATATATATATATATATATATATATATATATATATATATATATATATATATATATATATATATATATATATATATATATATATATATATATATATATATATAATAGGGCTGTCAAAGTTAATGCGATATTAACGTGTTAACTATACATTTCAATAACAGCACTCATTTTTTTAACGAGCGATTAACGCACACCTGTCCATTTTGACCCACGGGGAGTGCCGTAGCGGGGGGAACTTGGTTGTAGTTCACTTGTTATTCATGAGGCACAAGTGAGCAGAAATGGACAAAGGAAAGTCATCTACCTTATGGAAATATCAGGTTCAAGGTGTTCTCCCGACAAGAAAGGACTCTTTTTCGCTGTGAGAAGAGGCGACATCGCTGCAGCAAACGCCTGCTGCGCGCATAGTTCAGGTGGGTGGTGCCCCACTTCCGTGTTCAGATTACGGTTAAGGTGCAGTAATAACATAACATTTAGATTGTTACTGTGACCGATTGAGTAAGTAAGATGACATAAAAGTTCAACAGAAATGAAAGACAGTCGGCAGGAGGTCG
Organism: Entelurus aequoreus; assembly: GCF_033978785.1. Taxonomy (NCBI): domain Eukaryota; kingdom Metazoa; phylum Chordata; class Actinopteri; order Syngnathiformes; family Syngnathidae; genus Entelurus; species Entelurus aequoreus. Next base: position 30,580,568 of record NC_084732.1, read on the forward strand.
AAAGGAGACCTTTATATTGCAGTCGATCCGACATTAAAACATGTCAGGACACTTTCACAAACCAATCATGTTTCCAGCTTCAAAATAAAAGCTAAGCTATACATCCTGTTTAACTACATTTACAAAATAAAAATGTTTAATACTACGATCATGCTTTGTCAAAAGGGATGGGCACCGGATCCGATAATTGCTCCCGGGTACCTATTCCCGTAAGATCCAGCGTTGCCATGTGCATTCGGTGCCTGGGTTGCGCGTGATGTCACGTCCGTTTGAATTAGCACTTGTGAGTGGCGAGTACTTGCTAGCACTTGAGAGGAAAACAGGCGATTTCGAAGCGGACATGCTCTTAGCAATCTTGCAAGTGTGGCTTATCTTTTGCAAATGCGATGGCCATGCAGATTACCCTCGCTGCTTTTGTGAGGCAAAAATCTAGGCAAGTGGTGGGAATACTTCCAATCTGAGGAAACACCTGGTTAAACACAGGAATTTTTCTCATGACTGAAGTGTGCAGCCACGTTAGATGTACGGCTGCAACTCCTGCATTTGGCACCTTTAGCGACTCGGCTGCAGTCATCAACACAGGGAAGAAATGGCGTTAACAATAACAGCGACATCATCATCCACTACGTCTGCTCCAGGTAAAAAGGCTTCTGTATAAGAATACATTAAGTTTGCATTTTAACTCTCAATAGTTATCATAATCAGCTCCGTTTCTAGTGCTGTACTTTGTAATGTTAATGTAAAGTTTTTGCTTCACTTTTATTTGTAGTTTAATACTTTTGAAAAAAAAATTCTGGCTGGCTAAAATATTGAGTAATTTATTTTAGAACATGTTCTGGTTGAGTCTTCAATTACAAAAATGATTAGCAGGCGGAATATTACATTTTATTAATTAATAAAGAAGGTTAAAACATTGCCATGCAGCAATATGAAGACCATTACTTGTACAACATGTAATGTACAGAATATCAGAAGCATTTATTCAGGTAGAAATATCACAGATTACAGCTGGGATAGGCTCCAGCCCTCCGTGACCCCAAAAAGGACAAGCGGTAGAAATTGGATGGGTGGATATTACACAAACATCTTTGACAATGAAAGCATGATCATAACAATCAACATTTTGTGTTATTTATAAGTGAAACTCCTATCTAAACATGGAAGTGTAGATCCTCCTCTGAATGCAGGGTGCTCCTAAAGCAGGAATAGAAATTCTGTATTTCTACAAAATACAAAATCTAACAAGACACAAACACAGAGTAGGCAATTTTTTAAATTATCATTAAATCATGTTTTTGTTTTTTGTGTTGAGCTTTTTAAAAAAACATTCAGTTTAAAAGACATTTTATTAAAGCAAATTAATTGTCTGTTAATGGTGTTAAAACTTGAAAATTATTTGTCTAGGCTACACCTATTAATGATGAAAAATGTAATATATCTGCGATTATTTTTTAGTAAACTACTAACAAATTCGATTAATCACAATTAAATATTTTAATCGTTTGACAGCCCTAATATATATACATATATATATATATATATATACATATATATATATATATATATATATATATATATATATATATATATATATATATATATATATATATATATATATATATATATATATATATATATATATATATATATATATATATATATATATATAAGTGAAGTGTGAAGTGAATTATATTTATATAGCGCTTTTCTCTAGTGACTCAAAGCGCTTTACATAGTGAAACCCAATACCTAAGTTACATTTAAAGGCCTACTGAAATTAATTTTTTTTATTTAAACGGGGATAGCAGATCTATTCTATGTGTCATACTTGATCATTTCGCGATATTGCCATATTTTTGCTGAAAGGATTTAGTAGAGAACAACGACGATAAAGATTGCAACTTTTGGTATCTGATAAAAAAAGGCTTTCCCCTACCGGAAGTAGCGTGACGTAGTCAGTTGAACATATACGCAAAGTTCCCTATTGTTTACAATGATGGCCGCATGAAGTGAGAGAGATTCGGACCGAGAAAGCGACAATTTCCCCATTAATTTGAGCGAGGATGAAAGATTTGTGGATGAGTAAAGTGCAAGTGAAGGACTAGTGGGGAGTTGAAGCTATTCAGATAGGGAAGATGCTGTGAGAGCCGGGGGTGACCTGATATTCAGCTGGGAATGACTACAACAGTAAATAAACACAAGACATATATATACTCTATTAGCCACAACACAACCAGGCTTATATTTAATATGCCACAAATTAATCCTGCATAAAAACACCTGCGTGTTTGTTACGCTAGCTCCTAGCTCTTCTGCTAGCTCCTAGCTCCATAGAACACGCCAATACAATTCAAACACCTGATCAACACACACAATCACTCAGCCCAAAAGACCGTTCACCTAACCCAAGGTTCATAAAGCTTATATATTTTTAAAAAGTTACGTACGTGACGCGCACATACGGTCAAGCTATCAAATGTTTAGCAGCCAAGGCTGCATACTCACGGTACCTGATATTCAGCTGGGAATGACTACAA
>NC_084732.1:30588104-30688104 GCF_033978785.1 Entelurus aequoreus
GTTGTTTTAGTTTTGGGCAATACTACAAGTTTGTGTATTGATTCAATACCAAGTAGCTAAAGGGGCAGTTTTGATCACACTAATAATAATACTTAAAATGTTCAATATGAATTATACATTTTTCATCAGAATTATAATCAGACAAAAAAGAAAAAGGATAGCAGTGTACCAATATCAAACAACTATTTACATTATTACCTTAGTCTCTTTTATTACATACAATATTTCAAGCAACATAAGCAAAACCTACTATAACATTTGATTTAAATCCTTTAGTGTTTTTTGCTTGTCCAGAGACTTACTTCCTGAGTTTGTGAACAATAACAAAAAAACGATTTTGGGATAACAACAAATATTGATATAATCACTGTATTATCAACTGTATTGTGGCAGGCATTGTAATGCAAAAATGCAGGGAGATTGGTATTTGACAGGAATTCATTTTTATATAAGAACATACAGAACTTAAACAGTGACACCACCTTAACTCATGGTGACCAACTAAGAATACTGCAATGCATGTTGGGAGCTTTACCCCAACACGTTATACAGCCTTGACCTAACTGGTTAGCTGTCCACAGCAACCCATGTATCTATCACAAAGTCCTTGAGGTGTTGGGGAAGCTGCCGCTGCTGTCAAGCTTTTTTAGGAGGCCCCGCAGTAGTTTCCAATGGCACAGTGCGGGCCCAGGGGCAGGTCGCCTGCCCCAACCTCAACCGCCAAAGGAGCCAGAGGTTCTCTGCTCAGGGACTGCATAGGCTTCAGGCACATTTGGTGAAATAGTCCATTGCTACCACAATCTAGTGGTTACCCTGTTCCGTGGTCAAAAAATGGCACAGGATGTTAACTGCGACACACTCCACGGGGGCCCTTACCTGTTACTGTTGTAAGGGGGCTTGCGAATGCCGATTTGGCCCATTTTTTCCAGTACATATGTCAAACAGATAAACGTAGAGCTCCACATCCTGGCGACACACTGGCCAGTAAAATCAGGACCGGAGGCTGTGAAGAGTCTTGGTAACCCCAAAGTGGCCTGCCGCCACCATGCCAAGAACCAACTGGAGAACTCTGAAACACAACTAGCGGGGCAACAGAAGCTGGAGAGACACCAGGAGCTTGAGAATGTCATTACCACCTCTAGGGTTTTGCCAGCGGCAATGTATAAAGCCGTCATGGCTGAGGAGAATAGACCACTGAGAGTACAAGGCTTTAGTCTGAGTGTCTAAGGCCGAAACTGCTGGCCATAATGATCAATGTCCTCGGGGTTGGGGTCATGGGTTACAGAGTCATCGACTGAGGTTACCCGTAAAGCTGCTACCACAGTCGCTGAGAGTACCTACATTCCTCCCTCTCACAGGGGCGTTGAGATAGTGCGTCTGCATTGACATGAATGCGGCCTGCCCGGTGTCAAATTTCAATGTTCTAATATTGTAGTGTCTCAAGCCACCACACCAGCTGCCCTTTAGGTTCTTTAAAGATGAAGAACCAGCTGAGGGATGCATGGTCAGCCCGCAGTAGGAACCTCTGCCTGTAGAGATATGGTCGGAAGTGGTGTAGCATTGGAGCTGCCATCTTGCATCCCACTTCTGACACCAATGTGGTGAGCTCGAACCATGTGATGCAAGAATGCACAGAAATGTGCCTTTCAGATGAGCTCTGTTGATTTAAGATGAGACAGAACTTAGGTAAAAGTGACACTCACGGTGCCAAACTAAGAAGACTGCAATGCATGCTGGGAGCTTCACCCCAACACATTACAGTATACTGATACTATAGTTGGTATCGTTATTGTCAATAAGTTATTATATTATTTGTCCTGGGCATGATGTTAAAGTGCATCTGGCAGTGGAGGCTCCTCTATGGGGTCTTGGGGCACTAGGAGGTTAACCCCTTTACTATTGTTACCCCAGGTGTCCCTTGGCAAAGGCCTAGTACCTGACTGCCCCCTAACCAGGGATACGGTGAAGACCTTAACGGCGGGGCAGGCGGAAGACGGTAGATGTAAGAACTACCACAACGGCTGCGATGGTGGAAAAAGGCACCCCCACATCCATGTGGGCCCAGTTATGGGGGAAAAACAACCCAAGACCTCAACGGTGGAACAGGCGGAGGACAATTGCTAACCCTATAGAGCGTCACAACGGCTGGGATGGCGGATGAAGGCTGCAGCAGAAAAGGGTCCCCAGTCATCTTGGACTCCATGCCACTGGACCCTGACCCGGATCTGTCAAGGATTGTGTGGTGACTGTCTGTGCACCAGTCTCCCCACGTTACACAAAGTCACGCACAGGCATCCTCCATAAAGGGATACCCCCCTACCAGGAGGATCGTCATACTCGAGTGACCGCTGATGATGATGTCAATATGTGAATCGATCCAACTACCCCTGTTTACATGAAAGAACTGTAGCTCTGCGGTTAGCATGGCTTCTCGTATCCTCCTACAAATTGTAGATTAGCATGTTTATCTATTCTTGGTCCTTCAGTGATAATGCTACCTGGAAAAAACATACTTTATTTGCCATCTGGAGGCTAGAATTAGTGACTTAGAAGCAGTGTCACACTGTAAAGTGACGTTACACCCGCTAGCGAGGGCACTACATTGAATTAATGATGCGCTTATTCGCTTGTCGATGTAAAATTTGCAGGAATTAGCTTTAATGTGTCATCAATATGCATTATCACGATAGCATTAAAAGCTCTGTCATCAGCAAAATGTATATAATTTATATAGTCCTACTCCTTTTTGAACATGTTGAATCGGGACACTGGAATAAACTCAAACTCAAACTCTATGTCTCTGCTGGTTGTATCCATGCCATAAGACACAATTCATCAACAGCCAATTGGACACAATCGACAATATTCTTGATGATCAACTATTATTCCTTTCCTTTACAATACCCATGCTTTATTGTTCATGCAGCTCCGTATAGTACATGAGAGGACCAGTTTTCTTTGCAACATGGATACATACGTTGTGCATCCACCTCAACCAACCACTGCCATACATACGTAACATAATTAGCTACACAGTTGAAGGCCAAATATCCCACAGTTGTGCAAAAACTGGGCCTCAGTTGAGCACGAAGGTGGAAACAAAAGCAAAGAGCGGCCGCAGACTGACTCTGTGTGTGTGTATGCATATGTGTTTGCGCGTGTGTGTGTGTGTGTGTGTGTGTATTTTTAGACCAAAGCAGATGCTGGTGTATCAAGTCTGTCGTGACGTCATTGCCTCTCCCTTTGTCAGATGAGTGGATCCCCACTCGCCTTCAAACGTCAAAGGAAGTCAGGCGAGGGGCGGGGAACTAAAGATGGAGAGAGGGGGTATGTCAGGGGTTATGCAACAAGCTCAGGGGGACAACAAACAAAAAAAGAGAGCGAGAGAAAGCAGTGAGCAGTAAAAGAGGGCAAATTGTGACGGAACAGAGAGGGAGGACTGCTGCATGTGAGAAGTGGAGGTAATAAATGAAGAGGAGGGAGCGAGAGATTGGAAAGAGGAAAGATGGATGGGAGAGGAGAGGTGATGAGCAACCATAAAAATTCACATTCTGTTGCAGTCAGCCTTTTAAAGATTTGCTTAGGCCGTGAATGTGTCTGCAATATTTTAAAATCTATACAGAAAAATATAATTATACGTAAACATAAATCAATGTATTTGTATCCTCCATTTCTAAAGTTCTCCCACTTGCTTCACTTTATTTCCAATATATTATTTCCCTCATTCTTCGCCCGTTTTTCCTCCTTTTGACGAAGGGCTTCAAATTGTGGTGACACAGCGCACTGAGTGACCTGAAACATTCAGAAGAGAGACACGCAAGTCTGACAGACGGACGCACCTTTAGGAAATGACACAAATGCAGGTATACACACAAGCAGGGTTTATGAAAACATACAGCGATCAACGCTGAATGGCTTTTGATTTCAATCAAAAGGACTTCAACTCTTCAAGGTCGTCATAATCTCTGGCAGTAAGTGTTGAGTAGTGAGGAAGCCTGCTTTTGTAGCGCGTTTGACGAAAAGTTGCACACTGGATTAGCAAAAAACATGCTTGTGACGGTCTCAAGCCGTCGTGCGGGTTCCAAGGACCATCAAGAACAGACATCGCTGTGAGCAGGTTTTGACTTCTTTATTTTTCAATAAAGCGGAGTTCAGGTCGGGTCGCTTTTCAGCTCTCGCTTCTCAAACCGCTCGCTCTTCCAGTCCCTTTTTAGCCGGCGCCGTCTGTCTCTCGCTCTTTGTCGCGCGTGCTCCTCATGCACCACTGGCTCTCCACCTTCTTTTGCCCCGTCGTTCTCGGCTGTCGCCCTTTTACACACTGAGAGGGGATTACTCAATTGTGCCCAGGTGCGCGATCCACGCACCTGATCTTGTTTGCGGGGTTGAACCCGGCGCGCCCCACCTCGCTGCTCGCTCACCGTCCACGCCTCCTTGCCACATCTCGCTGTCGGACTGCCGGCCCCACCTCTCCACAGTCCTCCATCGCCGGAAGCAAGCCGGGACTCCGACCGGCTGAGCCTACCCCCCCCCCCCCTTTTTTGAGGGAGCGGGAAGTGAAGACAGCCACAGCCACGACCACCTGTGCCCCCGATCTTCTCCTTTTTCGCCTGTTCTTTTTGTCCTTCTCCTTGTTCTTCTTTTTCTTCCTCTTCATTTTCTTCTTCTCTGTCTTTTTCCATTTCGTCTTCCTTGTCTTTGTCTTCTTCCTTGTCTTTGTCTTTTTCTTCTTTTTTGTCTTTTTCTTCTTCTTCTTTGTCTTTTTCTTCTTCGTCTTTGTCTTTTCCTTTGTCTTTTTCTTCTTCTTTGTCTTTTTCTTCTTTGTCTTTTTCTTCTTCTTTGTCTTTGTCTTTTTCTTTTTTGTATTTGTCTTGTTCTTGTTGTCCTTTGTGTCCTTCTTCTTCTTCCACTTCTTCTTCTTCTTCCACTTCTTCCTCACAATCTTCGTCATACCGTTCGGGGGGCCATTCGCCCCCCCCCCGTCTGGTCCGCCAATGCTTGCAGGAGCCGCAACTGTTGGCGGCTGCCTGCCGCCAGCTCCGTGAGCACGCCCAAGAGAGCCCACAGGGGATCGTCCTCCCCTGCCTCCGATGGTCCTTCCACATTGGGTGCCAAATGTGACGGTCTCAAGCCGTCGTGCGGGTTCCAAGGACCATCAAGTACAGACATCGCTGCAAGCAGGTTTTGAGTTCTTTATTTTTCAATAAAGCTGAGTTCAGGTCGGGTCGCTTTTCAGCTCTCGCCTCTCAAACCGCTTGCTCTTCCGGTCCCTTTTCAGCCGTCCACGGCGTCGTCTGTCTCTCGCTCTTTGTCGCGCGTGCTCCTCATGCTCCACTGGCTCTCCACCTCCTTCTGCCCCGCCGTTCTCGACGGTCGCCCTTTTACACACCTTAATTGTGCCCAGGTGCGCGATCCACGCACCTGATCTTGTTTGCGGCGTCGAACCCGGCGCGCCCCGCCTCGCTGCTCGCTCGCCGTCCACGCCTCCTCGCCGCCATCTTGGAGCAGGCTCCGGTGTGCCCTGCCTCGCCGTCGGACTGCCGACCCCGCCTTTCCACAATGCTTTTTGGATATAAATTGCTTAAAATAATCCTGGTGACTATATAGTTAAGATTCTTATAACCATGATGAAATGATGGAAAGATTTACCATTTTTGTGAAGGGTGGCCAGCTATTAAGTAAAGCAATGTCCACACGAACACTGATAGTTTCACATATCCGGGATTAAGACGATCTCCATCCACACAAGTGTAATTTCAAAACTGTCTCTGTCTACACACATATACTATATACTAGACATACAATGAAATATACATTATCTTTAAAACCAGCCTGCACTTACACAGACCCCTGGGAACATTAGGAATCTTTCTTTTTTAGTGTTTAAAGTGTCTATACGCACGCACCTGTGCTGCTGAAACCCAACACTTGTGGAATTGTAACATTTTTAATCAGTAATATGGTGATATATTAAATGTGTAGTGAAGTGTACATTATTTCTAAAATCAGCGCACACTAACAAGGAGCCAAGGAAACCTCTTGAATTTTTAAGTGCCTAATGTTTACGGATGTGCTTGTGCCGCTGCAAAATTATTGTGGAATTGTAACATTCATTAATCAATATAGTGATATGTTACATGTGCAATGAAGTGTACATTATCTTTAACATCAGTACACACTAACAAGGAGCAATAAAGATTAAAACATGGTATAAATATTGCACCTTTAATATGACACAAAGCAAAAAGTCTTGCTTGTCAAAATTGTCCTATCAGCTGAAGGTCAAAGAGCGATCGTAAACAACACAGCTGACTGGGATTGGCGCAGACCGAAATGTTGCAAAGCCCATTTAGATACACTACCGTTCAAAAGTTTGGGGTCACCCAAACAATTTTGTGGAATAGCTTTCATTTCTAAGAACAAGAATGGACTGTCGAGTTTCAGATGAAAGTTCTCTTTTTCTGGCCATTTTGAGCGTTTAATTGACCCCACAAATGTGATGCTCCAGAAACTCAATCTGCTCAAAGGAAGGTCAGTTTTGTAGCTTCTGTAACGAGCTAAACTGTTTTCAGATGTGTGAACATGATTGCACAAGGGTTTTCTAATCATCAATTAGCCTTCTGAGCCAATGAGCAAACACATTGTACCATTAGAACACTGGAGTGATAGTTGCTGGAAATGGGCCTCTATACACCTATGTAGATATTGCACCAAAGACCAGACATTTGCAGTTAGAATAGTCATTTACCACATTAGCAATGTATAGAGTGTATTTCTTTAAAGTTAAGACTAGTTTAAAGTTATCTTCATTGAAAAGTACAGTGCTTTTCCTTCAAAAATTTGAACGGTAGTGTATGTCTTTTTGATCAATGTAGAAAGAAAATAGTAGCATGTTTACGTTCAAACATACAGTAAGTATTCTTATAGTGTGTCCAAAGCCAGCAAAGCAGTTTTGTTGAGCTTTGGAAATGACCGCGCACAACCGTGACGTCTGCAGATGAGTCCAAGTCTCCGTTTGAGCCGTGTACACGCATACACAAAGCGGAGAGTTTTGGAACTCTTCACTTTGGCCAGCGTTTGCAAAAGTCTGGATTTTTAAGGACACAAGTATGTGTTTGCGTGTGGACAAGAGGCCTAAATGCAGAGATAACTATGCGTTTATTTGTGTTCGTGTGGACATGGCCTTATTTCGCTCACTTGAATCATGGCAGACACGCTACACTCAACAATTGTAAACATACTAAACATACTTAGAATGTATTGCGGTTAGTTTTTTTAATTAATTAATTAATATAGTCAACAACATTTGTCAAATAAAAAATGCTATGTTTCCAACTATGCGCAACCGTGGGAAGGATAGAATTGTCTTCATACAACATGTCTGCCGTGTTCATGGATGTTGGGTTGATTAAAAGATTAACCTAAAATTTGAAGTATAGTGCAAAATCCATAACCAAACCTGCCATGTATACATACATATATATATATATATATATATATACATACATATATATACATATATATATATATATATATATATATATATATATATATATATATATATATATATATATATATATATATATATATATATATATATATATATATATATATATATATATATTTATATTAGGGCTGCAACAACTAATCGATTAAATCGATTAAAATCGATTATAAAAATAGTTGCCGATTAATTTAGTCATCGATTCGTTGGATCTATGCTATGCGCATGCGCAGAGGCTTTAAAAAAAAAAAAAAAAAATTCTTTTTTAAAAAAATAAACCTTTATTTATAAACTGCAACATGTACAAACAGCTGAGAAACAATAATCAAAATAAGTATGGTGCCAGTATGCTGGGTTTTTTCAATAAAATACTGGAAAGGACAGAAATTTAGTTTGTCTCTTTTATCCGATTATTAATCGATTAATCGAAGTAATAATCGACAGATTAATCGATTATCAAATTAATCGTTAGTTGCAGCCCTAATATATATATATATATATATATATATATATATATATATATATATATATATATATATATATATATATATAAATAGTCGTGGTCAAAAGTTTACATACACTTGTGAAGGACATAATGTCATGGCTGTTTTGAGTTTCCAATAATTTCTACAACTCTTATTTTTTTGTGATAGAGTGACTGGAGCACATACTTATTGGTTACAAAAAACATTCATGAAGTTTGGTTCTTTTATGAATTTATTATGGGTCTACTTAAAATGTGACCAAATCTGCTGGGTCAAAAGTTAAGTTAAAGTACCAATGATTGTCACACACACACGAGGTGTGGCAAAATTATTCTCTGCATTTGACCCATCACCCTTGATCACCCCCTGGGAGGTGAGGGGAGCAGTGGGCAGCAGCGGTGGCCGCGCCCGGGAATATTTTTTGGTGATTTAACCCCCAATTCCAACCCTTGATGCTGAGTGCCAAGCAGGGAGCTAATGGGTCCCATTTTTATAGTCCTCGGCCGGGGTTTGAACTCACAACCTACCGATCTCAGGGCGGACACCCTAAGTATACATACAGCAACATACATTATCAATTTTGGTGATGTAGAAAAGTTACAATCAAATCAAATTAGCTTCATGGCATGGCCTCTTAACTTCATGTCAGTGATTATGATTGACGACACCTGTTGACTTCTCTGAGCCCATTTAAATAGGGCTCATGTGATGCAGTCATTAGACTCGGTTACAAACGCGACAATGGGAAAGTCAAAGGAACTCAGCACAAATCCGAAAAAATTCATCATTGACTTGAACAAGTCAGGAAAGTCACTTGGAGCCATTTCAAAGCAGCTTAAGGCAGTGTTTTTCGACCTTATTTTGAGCCAAGGCACCTTTTTTACGTTGAAAAAATCCGGAGGCACACCACCAGCAGAAATCACTAAAAAACGAAACTCAGTTGACAGTAAAAAGTTGTTGTCGCAATTTTTGGATATGACTTCAAACCATAACTAAGAATGCATCAATATAGCTCTTGTCTCAAAGTAGGTGTACTGTCACCACCAGTCACATCACGCCCTGACTTATTTTGTATTTTTTGCTGTTTTCATGTGTGTAGTGTTTTAGTTCTTGTCTTGCGCTTCTATTTTTTTTGGTATTTTCCTGTTGCAGTTTCATGTCTTCCTTTGAGCGATATTTCCCGCATCTACTTTGTTTTAGCAATCAAGAGTATTTCAGTTGTTTTTATCCTTCTTTGTGGGTACATTGTTGATTGTCATGTCATGTTTGGATGTACATTGTGGACGCCGTCTTTGCTCCACAGTAAGTCTTTGCTGTCATCCAGCATTCTGTTTTTGTTTACTTTGTAGCCAGTTCAGTTTTAGTTTCGTTCTGCATAGCCTTCCCTAAGTTTCAATGCCTTTTCTTAGGAGCACTCACCTTTTGTTTATTTTTGGTTTAAGCATTAGATAACTTTTTACCTGCACACTGCCTCCCGCTGTTTCCGACATCTACAAAGCAATTAGCTACCGGCTGCCACCTACTGATATGGAAGAGTATTACACAGTTACTTTGCCGAGCTCGAGACAGCACCGACACTCTACAACAACACACCATTTGCAGACTATAATTACTGGTTTGCAAAAAATATTTTTAACCCAAATAGGTGAATTTAGATCATCTCCCACGGCACACCAGACTGTAGCTCACAGCACATGTGCGCCGCGGCACAGTGGTTGAAAAACACTGGCTTAAGGTCCCAAGAGCAACTGTGCAGACAATTGTTTGTAAGTACAAAGTGCATGGCACAGTTTTGTCACTGCCACGATCAGGAAGAAAACGCAAGCTATCACCTGCTGCGGAAAATTGGTCAGGATAATCAATAGTCAACCGAGAACCACCAAAAGGCAGGGTTGCAATGAATCAGTGTCTACAGTCAAGCGTGTTTTGCATCGCCATGGACTGAGAGGCTACCATGCAAGAAGGAAGCCCTTGCTCTAGAAGCGACACCTTAAGGCTCGTCTAAAGTTTGCTGCTGATCCCATGGACAAAGATAAAACCTTCTGGAGGAAAGTTCTGTGGTCAGATGAAACAAAAATTGAGCTGTTTGGCCACAATACTCGCAATATGTTTGGAGGAGAAAAGGTGAGGCCTTTAATCATAGAAACACCAAACCTACCGTCAAGCATGGTGGTGGTAGTATTATACTCTAGGCCTGTTTTGCTGCCAATGGAACTGGTGCTTTACAGAGAGTAAATGGGACAATGAAAAAGGAGGATTACCTCCAAATCTTCAGGACAACCTAAAATCCTCAGCCCGGAGGTTGGGTCCTGGGCGCAGTTGGGTGTTCCAACAGGACAATGACCCCAAACACACATCAAAAGTGGTAAAGGAATGGCTAAATCAGGCTAGAATTAAGGTTTTAAAATGGCCTTCCCAAAGTCCTGACTTAAACCCCATTGAGAACATGTGGACAATGCTGAAGAAACAAGTCCGTGTCAGAAAGCCAACAAATTTAGCTGAACTGCACCAATTTTGTCAAGAGGAGAGGTCAAAAATTCAACCAGAAGCTTGCCAGAAGCTTGTGGATGGCTACCAAAAGCTCCTCATTGCAGTGAAACTTGCCAAGGGACATGTAACCAAATATTAACATTGCTGTATATATACTTTTGACCCAGCAGATTTGGTCACATTTTCAGTAGACCCATAATAAAACCATAAAAAAAATAAAAAAAACTTCATGAATGTTTTTTGTGACAAACAAGTATGTGATCCAATCACTCTATCACAAAAAAAAGAGAGTTGTAGAAATTATTGGAAATTCATGACAGCCATGACATTATGTTCTTTACAAGTGTATGTAAACTTTTGACCACGACTGCATATGGTCAAGGTTTCTGACACAGAGGCTATTTCCCTGCTCTTCAGGGAAATCCCCTGAAGAGCAGGGAACCTGCGAACGGCGATCTTTTTTTTTTTTAAGGGGTGAATAACTTTTTTGACCCTCTGCCCGTTCCGTAATTTGGGAAAATGTGTAACGGCGTCCAGTTACTGTTGAATCACAAGCTCAAAAATAGCTAGTAGAACTGCACAAAGAAAAGGGGGCCTTATGGCAATCTCAGATCCAAAGCCATTACAAGTCATTCTCTGGACAAGACAAGACAATTTTACCTTCAATAGCCGTGAGACGACCTCATTGGAGTAAACGCTGTGCGCGCATTGCTGCTTGGAGTGAGAAAAAACTTCTCGTCCGTGTTTGGATTACAGTTAAGTGCATTGAAAACATAAAATGTATATTGTTACTAGGACTGCTTTAGTAAGATGGAATACAAGCTCAGCAGAAACAAAGACAGAGGATGTCTAAAGTCACTTTGAGCAGAGATTTTTGTCCAAACATGTAAAGTCTTTTTCTCGTAACAAATCACACACATCCGGTTGGCGGCTTCACAATAATAGCGCTACGCTTAACATCCGGTCTCACCAAAGAAACAACGAAAAATGGTCTTACAATAGATCAGACTATTCTGTTACTCTGTGTTGTTATGTGATATTTCTACCTCTATAAATGTTTTCTGGCAGATTGAAATTAAGTGTATTGCAATGGCAGCGGTGATGTGAAGGAGGAAGACATTCTCTCTTTGAACAATCTAGTCTTCTTCTTCGCTACCACTGAGACTAGGTTTAATACTGCAAGCATGCTTGCCACTGCACTCTGCAGCCAACATTGGGTAATTACAGTTCACCACACAATATTACCATCGCTATGGCATCCATCCATCCATTTACTACCGCTTGTCCCTTTTGGGGTCGCGGGGGTGCTGGAGCCTACACTACCGTTCATAAGTTTGGGGTCACATTGAAATGTCCTTATTTTTTAAGGAAAAGCACTGTACTTTTCAATGAAGATAACTTTAAACTAGTATTAACTTTAAAGAAATACACTCTATACCAGGGGTGGGCAATTAATTTTTACCGGGGGCCGCATGAGCAACCCGAGCACTGCTGGAGGGCCACATCGACAATATTTCAATTAAATTTTGCTCAATATTATTTTTGATATATACCGTAAGATAAATAATAATAATAATAATAATAATAATAATTAATAATAATAGTAATACTTCAACATAGTGTGTGTAACAGCATTCCATGACTAATATAAATAAATTAACATTAATAATAAATGACAGTAAAATAAGCACACGTATGACTGAGGAGTCATAGTGTAACTTTGTGTGGTGTTTGAGTTGTCTAACTTTTTGTGTGGCCATAAACGCACCAGTGGTTTAGTGGTATGCGTGTTGGTGACAGATGACAAGTTGGTTTTGGCCTGGTTTGTACGGCAGAAAATGACTAGTTTTTCGAGATAGAAGTGTTTTACTCATGTTTTTGGTGTGGTTATGTCCGAATATAAACAGTTTTGCTTAATAAAGTGATCGATATAATTCCTGTCCTCGAAGCATCTCGATAGATGTTACAATAATTGAACGGTGTTCAATTGAACGGTGTTGACGAACACCGTTAGGGCCGCTTGTTGTCACTGTCACTCAAAGTTGCATTGCAAAATTAAATAGAATAAATATGTTTATTTTGTTTAGAATTCAGATGGGATTTGATTTGGTGCGCGGCATATATTTGCTGTGCGCAGCGGACGCTTGAGCAGTGCGCAATTGCGCAGGCGCGCACCTTAGAGGGGACGTTGCTTGGCAGTCCATGTCTTGTTGAAAACATGCCATTCGTCATCAACTTTTCTCTTTTTAGCGTCTCGGGTGTAAACCGTGCATCACTTGTCGCTGCATGTGCACCTTCACTCGCAGGTTACACACGGACATACGCCCATAAATAATACTTTTCAAAATAAAAGCAGCACAGTTGTATTGCGCGTACGACATAGATGTTTTTTCAACTTTATTTTGTCATTTGTGATTGCAGCTGTTCACATTCACTCACAATCACGCACGAGCATACGACCACACGGAAGTAATACAAAAAACGATTTTCAAAACAAAAGCAGCACCGTTGTATTGCACACTCGACATAGATACTTTTTTAAATGTATTTTGTAATTTATAATTGGCCTCATGCGGGCCGGACAGGGACGCACAAAGGGCCGGATGCGGCCCGTGGGCCGCAGAATGCCCAGGTCTGCTCTATACATTGCTAATGTGGTAAATGACTATTCTAGCTGCAAATGTCTGGTTTTTGGTGCAATATCTACATAGGTGTATAGAGGCCCATTTCCAGCAACTATCACTCCAGTGTTCTAATGGTACAATGTGTTTGCTCATTGGCTCAGAAGGCTAATTGTTGATTAGAAAACACTCGTGCAATCATATTCACACATCTGAAAACAGTTTAACTCGTTACAGAAGCTACAAAACTGACCTTCCTTTGAGCAGATTGAGTTTCTGGAGCATCACATTTGTGGGGTCAATTAAACGCTCAAAATGGCCAGAAAAAGAGAATTTTCATCTGAAACTCGACAGTCTATTCTTGTTCTTAGAAATGAAGGCTATTCCAGAAAATTGTTTGGGTGACCCCAAACTTTTGAACGGTAGTGTATATTATTTTATAACCTCTTCTGATTGATTGTTTGCAATTGCAGAATGTTTAACAGGCTGAATATTACATGTTATGAATAAGTAGGTACAGAAGGTTAAAACATTGTCATGCACAGATTTTAATGCCATTAACTTGCACTACTGTGCAGAAGTTTGGGACAATAATTACATAAGCTCACTATATCCACTCATCACCCGGCAGAAGAAAGCAATAAGGGTCATTCATAAGGCAGGAAATAGTGATCACACAAACACATTTTTCTTACATTACAAACTATAGAAATGTAAAGATCTTGTGAAACTAAAAACAGTACAAATTACATATAAAGCAAAAGACAATTCAATGCCTGGAAATGTGCAAAGGTTTTTCACTGAAAGGGAAGAGGGTTATAATTAAAGAGGTAATATCAATCTTAAAATTCAGAATGTACGCACAACACGAAGAAGCTTTTGTGTTTCAATATGTGAGGTTTAACTATGGAACAATTTGAATGCGGAATTAAAAGAATTTCCAACCTTGATTTTGTTAAAAACAACGATACAAAGACATGATTTTCAATATGTACAAGAATGAGGGCTAACAATCACAACGTGTTTACATTATTATTGTTATTCTAATTATTTGGGTAGTTTACTTGTTATTGGTTGACGTTACCATTGATTAATACTTTTATTCATGTGACTATATACAGTATGTGTATATTGTATGTATGTACTGTATTTATTTGCCAGCGAAAAGTGAGTAAAGTGGGTAAAAGAGTATTGATGATAAATTGCAATAAGACCGGTAAATTTATCATTGTTTATAATAATAATGAATAATAAGAAAGCTAGTTATTTTAGTTATAAAATAAGGGGTGGGCGTAAACAAGTTTCACTTCTTCCCACTCCTTTTTGGAAATGAAAAAACCCAACCATTATGTATCGTTTTCATTTTTTATGTGTTTTCATTTTGAAATATTTGTTTCTATTTCTGTACCTTACTGTAATGTTATCTAGAATGTTTCCTTTTTCATTATTTTTTATTTTGCCTTGTTTTAAACATGTCTAAAATAAACTATTACTAAGTTGTACAACATGTAAAGTACAGAATATCAGAAACATGTATTCATGTAGAAAAAATGTCACCTAACATCTTTGACAATTAAAGCATGCTCGTAACAATCCACATTTTGTGTTACTAATGCGTGAAACTCCTCTCCTCTTACTGCAAGTGCTCCTAAAGCAGTATTAAAATGTCTGTACTCCTACAAAACAAATCTAGCAAGTCACCAACGCACTGCAAGTATTTTTTTTAATTTTCTTTAAAAACCTGTTTATATCCTTTTTGTGTTGAGCTGTTTCAAAAAGCATGTTTGAAAACATTTCATTAAAGCAAATTAATTTTAATACACATAACATACATACATACATACATACATACATATATATATACACATGTAAACATATATATATATGTATGTGTGTGTGTGTGTATATGTTTGTTAGTTAATGAAAAGAGCTTTCATTGAGCATCAGCTGTTATTACAGTCTTGTCTCAAGAGCTGCTGCCCTGATCCCAATTTGATGGGATTATTTCCCGCAGCGAGAGGGCTTCACATTTCTTTGAAGATACACAAAAACTAATTCACCCGAGGCTGGTATGCTATTGAGTCATACGCCAAATGCAATATGTATCGTGCATTTCAACAAAATTGATATTGAAGGAAAAACAAGAGCTTCTGCAGACAACCAAGTTTTTGTCTGTTCAGCAACTCGTGTTTGTGTGTGCATATGTGAATTCAAGCCTCATTGCCAACTGTTCAGTTCAAACAATAACAAACATATAAATAAATAAGAAAATGCAATAACATGCAAGGAATGGCAGATGCTACTTGCAATGTTAAAATAAATGACTTGGATATAAAGGGAATGCTCACTGTGAGACACAGACATGACAAATCCCTGAGTGTTTATTTTCCCATTCCTACTCAAGATTTTTGCTATTGTGATTATTTTTAGAAATACTATTGAGAACCTAATATGTAATCATCTATAAAAAATACTTTATGAGTTGCTGGCACCAACACTTTGCATACAAGTTGCGCTAACAAAATGAGCTACCACCAACTTTAATTTCCGAGTTATTAACTCAATTTGTAAAGAAGACTGCTTTCAAAACAGAAAAAAAAATAAAATAGTTAAGATTGACTGGGATTTTGCATTTTTATACTGATATTAATACTGTACTGGAATGCCTGCCTCTAACGGCACCCCTGACACCTGACAACGCCGTTCCAGGGTGGCTCACTTTACGATATTTCCGCCATACTGCCTCCCGTGAAAAGAAACAGTCTTGTCTCAAAATGAGATACATCAAATATGATTAGATAACATAACATTTAAAAATGTTTTACAAATACATGCAAATATTGGAATAAAAAAAAAATCTAATTTAAAAAACTAATAAAATGCGACATAGGCACAATAAATAAGTTTAGACAGAAATATAGGCAGTTGAACATGTGGCAAATGGAATTTTGCGTACGGAATTTGACCTTGCTGCTGGGTATAACTTTGGAAAAATACCTATAAAACTTCAAAAAAAAAATTTTTAAATCGAATAACTGATAACTAAATAGATAACTGATAGTATGACTTAACACGCAAACAATTAAATAAATTGCTTTAAAACGTGTTTAGAAAACCTTTAATGAAGACGTAAAAAAATGTTTACAAATTTTTACTTTTTTGTTCTTGTTTATGAAGGACCAACAATAAATTCAAATGGACTATTGTAAACATTGGCTCTTTTTCGGGTATGTGGAACCACTGGTGTTGTAGACTTATGTGTGGATAATAGGCTGTACATAATTTTCTGTTGCGCCATAGACTGTGTATGTCTCAGTACTAAAGTATTTATTAATTGAATGAAGGCAAATAATGTATTTCTTGGAAGAAAGTACCAGACTTAATTAAAGAGACAATATGAACTTAACCTTGCTTACTGCTCCTATTACATGTGCTAACACTAACATGCACACACACACACACACACACACACACACACACACACACAATGACCTTTCTGAGACCCCCTGACGTTCTGCAAAAGGAGGCTGGTAATTGCAAGACATTATTACATGTACACACTAACGAGCCTGGCTGCGACCACAGTCTCTCTCTCTCACACACACACACACACACACACACACACACACACACACACGCTGGTAGTGAAAAAAAGAAATGATATTCAGGGGAGTCGAATCCCCCCTGGGGGAGGGAGATAAAATTAAATAGCGGACTGTAATATTGAGCGCCAGGTAGGAAAGGTCATTACGAGACAAAAGTTCCTCAAGGGATTTCACCGACCAAAAACAGAAGGTCATGGAAGTAACTGCGAGGCACAGACACTGAAGAATATTCCTCATATGGCGAGCGGAAGTGTCCGGTTCATGACCCTCCTGTGACCTCGTTGCAAATAAATCAACATTGTGGAACCCAAAATGAGGCTCATGCAAGAAGTGAACATAAATGCATCATCGGCCACAACATTAGGTACACTTGCTGCACAATAGGAGTTGTATGAAAAATGATGCCCTTTCAAAAATAATTAAAAAAACAGAGACCATTTATTCATTGAACAATATGTTTTATTAATAAATACATCGTTTAAGTACAAATAAACAATGGAAGATTTCTGAAAAAAAATATTAAAGTTTTTTTATGTCTGATATTGTGGTTATCAGAAATGTTGTATTGAGTAACTGTACTTCATGTCACCTTGTTATGCATGTTTGAAATCAACCAAAACATCACCATAGTTTGTTATACTGCGATATTATGAATGCAGAACCACTAAGGTGTTAACTTCAGATTGGTTTTAATAGGAAATCCTGCAAATAAAATTGTTTGTTACATGGTCAAACTGTGGTCATAAAATGTGTATTAACAGTGTTGTATTTCACATTCTTGGGCCATACAAGTTTAAAAGGAAGTTACCCACTTTAAACTAGAGTACATCTAAACACGCTTTGCACTTTAATGGCAAACAAGGAAATACAAATCTAAAATCTCACATGCCTTTTTTGCATTGGGCGCGGCATGGCGTAGTGGGTAGAGCAACCGTGCCAGAAACCTGAGGGTTGCAGATTCGCTCCCCGCCTCTTACCATCCAAAAAAAATCGCTGCCGTTGTGTCCTTGGGCGGGACACTTCACCCTTGCCCCCGGTGCCACTCACACCGGTGAATTGAATGATGAATGATAGGTGGTGGTCGGAGGGGCCGTTGGCGCAAATTGCAGCCACGCTTCCGTCAGTCTACCCCAGGGCAGCTGTGGCTATGAAAGTAGCTTACCACCACCAGGTGTGAATGAATGATGGGTTCTACATGTAAAGCGACTTTGGGTACTTAGAAAAGCACTATATAAATCCCAGGTATTATTAAGTGGAGGGCCACCACTCCCTATAATATATAGATTACGTTCTGTGTGTAGGGTACAGCAATCAGTGGGGACACTGTTTTGTGTGAAAAAGCAAGCATATGTAAAGAGTCAATTAATAAATGACAGGGAACTTCCTATCAAATGTAACCACAAAATGATTTCTAGCATGCTTCCTGCTCCATCACTGATACTGCAAGCAATTGCACATTTTTTCTGTCTTTCACAAAATATCCCATGGTGTGCTGTGTTAGTGCTAGGCTTGTAAACAGTACTGGTCGTAAACAGTACAGGGAGCAAATCCTGGGCAGACATGTGTCAAGAAGATATGTAGATTTTTGTTTTAAATATTTGTTATTTTGCACTATAGAAAATAATTATTGAACAATTTAGTTCCAATTAATTTGTTTTTGTACAAAGCATGCAACAAATTAAATTCAAGCTGGATTAAAAAGTATAAGAATCGTTTCACATTAATACTTCTTTGTAATGGGCTGCTCCAAGTGAAATTCTACTTAGTGCTCCAAATTAGCCGATTAAATAGCTGCTGTTTGATTGATTGATTGATTGATTTAAACTTTTACAAGTAGATTGCACAGTACAGTACATATTCCGTGCAATTGACCACTAAATGGAAACACCCGAATAAGTTTTTCAACTTGTTTAAGTCGGGGTCCACTTAAATCGATTCACGGTACAGATATATACTATCATCATAATACAGTCATCACACAAGTTAATCATCAGAGTATATACATTGAATTATTTACATTATTTACAATCCGGGGTGTGGGATGTGGAGGAGGGGGGTTAGGTTTGGTTGATATCAGCACTTCAGTCATCAACAATTGCATCATCAGAGAAATGGACATTGAAACAGTGTAGGTCTGACTTGGTAGGATATGTACAGCAAGTAGTGGACAGAGAGAGAGATCAGAAAGCATAAGAACAAGTATCTACATTTGATTATTAACATTTGATTATTTACAATCTGGGGAGGAGGAATGTGGAAGGTGGAGGGTGTTAGTTTAGGGTTGAAGTTGCCTGGAGGTGTTCTTTTAGTGCGGTTTTGAAGGAGGATAGAGATGCCCTTTCTTTTACACCTGTTGGGAGTGCATTCCATATTGATGTGGCATAGAAGGAGAATGAGTTAAGACCTTTGTTAGATCGGAATCTGGGTTTAACGTGGTTAGTGGAGCTCCCTCTGGTGTTGTGGTTATGGCGGTCATTTACGTTATGGAATACGCAGCTAACTAATAGGCAGCTTGCAACTGACCTTACACTATAAACTTTACTGTTGCTATTTACCATGTTTACTTATCACCATGGTTACTTCATAGACAAACTAGATTTGTACTGCTTTGAATATCAATGTTTGCTTCCTCTCTTAACATTGAGACTTTTAGGGATAAATTATGGCGAGGGGAAGCCGAAGAAAAAGCAAAAATATGCATTTAGTAAAAGGGGACGTTTTTAGAGTTTTGGTCATCATACACAATCTCTATGTGAGACAAGAACACACATCTTTCCCTTTTCTGTGTGTTCTACTTAAGGAAAAAACGCCAGTACATATGGCTAAAAATTAATCTATTCCGTCTATACAGTGCATCCGGAAAGTATTCACAGCGTTTCACTTTTCCACATTTTTTTACGATACAACCCAATTCCAAGCCCATCTTTGTCCTCAAAATTCTACACACAATGCCCCACCCATAATGACAATGTGAGAAAAACATTTATAAACATGTTTGCAATTTAAAAAAAATAAAAAATAAATGTACATAAGTATTCACAGCCTTTGCTCAATACTTAGTTGAAGCAGCTTTGGCAGCAACTACAGCCTCAAGTATTTTTTAATACGATGCCACAAGCTTGGCACACCTATCTATGGGCATTTTCACTTATTCCTCTTTGCCCATTCCTCTTTGCAGCACCTCTCAGGTGCCATCAAGTTGGATGGGAAAAGTTGGTTTTCATCTAGGATGTCTCTGTACATTGATGCATTCATCTTATTCAAGTCAGGGAGGTGACCAAGAACCCGATGGTCACTCTGTCAGAGCTACAGCATTCCTTTGTGGAGTGAAAATAAACTTCCAGAAGGACAACCATCTCCGCAACAAAAAACCAATCAGGCTTGTATAGTACAGTGGCCAGAGAGAAGACATTTCTTAGTTAAAAGTTTTCCAAAATGCACCCGAAAGACTCTCAGACCATGAGAAACAGAATTCTCTGGTTATCAGAGACAAGAATTAAACTTTGGGGTGAATGCCGGGCATCATGTTTGGAGGAAAGCAGGCACCACTCATCACCAGGCCAATACCATCACTACAGTGACGCATGGTCGTGACAGCATCATGCTGTGGGGATGGTTTTCGGCGGCAAGACCTGGGAGAGTAAGCAGGATAGAGGGAAAGATGAATGCAGCAATGTACAAACCCGTTTCCATATGAGTTGGGAAATTGTGTTAGATGTAAATATAAACTGAATACAATGATTTGCAAATCATTTTCAACCCATATTCAGTTGAATACGCTACAAAGACAACATATTTGATGTTCAAACTGATAAAAAAAAATTTTTTTGCAAATAATCATTAACTTTAGAATTTGATGCCAGCAACACGTGACAAAGAAGTTGGGAAAGGTGGAAACAAATACTGATAAAGTTGAGGAACGCTCATCAAACACTTATTTGGAACATCCCACAGGTGAACAGGCAAATTGGGAACAGGTGGGTGCCATGATTGGGTATAAAAGTAGATTCCATGAAATGCTAAGTCATTCACAAACAAGGATGGGGCGAGGGTCACCACTTTGTCAACAAATGCGTGAGCAAATTGTTGAACAGTTTAAGAAAAACCTTTCTCAACCAGCTATAGCAAGGAATTTAGGGATTTCACCATCTACGCTCTGTAATATCATCAAAAGGTTCAGAGAATCTGGAGAAATCACTGCACGTAAACAGCTAAGCCCGTGACCTTCCATCCCTCAGGCTGTACTGCATCAACAAGCGACATCAGTGTGTAAAGGATATCACCACATGGGCTCAGGAACACTTCAGAAACCTACTGTCAGTAACTACAGTTGGTCGCTACATCTGTAAGTACAAGTTAAAACTCTCCTAGGCGAAAACCGTTTATCAACAACACCCAGAAACGCCGTCGGCTTCGCTGGGCCTGAGCTCATCTAAGATGGACTGATACAAAGTGGAAAAGTGTTCTGTGGTCTGACGAGTCCACATTTCAAATTGTTTTTGGAAACTGTGGACGCTGTGTCCTCCGGACCAAAGAGGAAAAGAACCATCCGGATTGTTGTAGGCGCAAAGTTGAAAAGCCAGCATCTGTGATGGTATGGGGGTGTATTAGTGCCCAAGACATGGGTAACTTACACATCTGTGAAGGCACCATTAATGCTGAAAGGTACATACAGGTTTTGGAGCAACAAATGTTGCCATCCAAGCAACGTTACCATGGATGCCCCTGCTTATTTCAGCAAGACAATGCCAAGCCACGTGTTACATCAACGTGGCTTCATGGTAAAAGAGTGTGGGTACTAGACTGGCCTGCCTGTAGTCCAGACCTGTCTCCCATTGAAAATGTGTGGCGCATTATGAAGCCTAAAATACCACAACGGAGACCCCCGGACTGTTGAACAACTTAAGCTGTACATCAAGCAAGAATGGGAAAGAATTCCACCTGAGAAGCTTAAAAAATGTGTCTCCTCAGTTCCCAAACGTTTACTGAGTGTTGTTAAAAGGAAAGGCCATGTAACACAGTGGTGAACATGCCCTTTCCCAACTACTTTGGCACGTGTTGCAGCCATGAAATTCTAAGTTAATAGATATTTGCAAAAAAAAAATAAAGTTTATGAGTTTGAACATCAAATATCTTGTCTTTGTAGTGCATTCAATTGAATATGGGTTGAAAAGGATTTGCAAATCATTGTATTCCGTTTATATTTACATCTAACACAATTTCCCAACTCATACGGAAACGGGGTTTGTACAAATAAATCATGGATGAAAACCAACGCTTCTCATCCCACCGGATGGAGCTTGAGAGCTGCTGCAAAGAGGAATGGGCGAAACTGCCCAAAGATATGTGTGCCAAGTTTGTGGCACTCAATCAATCAATCAAAGTTTACTTATATACAGTAGCCCTTAATCACAAGTGTTTCAAAGGGCTGCACAAGCCACAACGACATCCTCGGCTCAGATCCCACATCAGGGCAAGAAAAAACTCAACCCAATGGGCACAATGAAAAACCTTGGAGGGGACCGCATTTAAATGCTGTGACCTGCATATCAACCAAGCAATAGCAACATTATTATTGTACAAGCTAACGTAGAGGATCTTCTGCTACATTGACCACTACTGAGTAGCCAGATACTAGCTAGTTTGAGCTCCTAACAACGTTGGTTGCGACTCACCATAAAATAAAGAAGGAGGTTGGGCTTGCCTTTGAGTTAGCAAAAGTTAATGCTATATTATACAACATGCATTTTACCTCTATAGTAGAAGGTTGTGCACCAAGACAGGAAGTTAGTCAACTTTGAAAATCCACACACTACCAACTTGATACTATATGGCTTTCAACAAATGGAACACAACATAAGAGTATAGCAACATCGATCTGAAGCATTTTGTATTTTTTGGAGCGACAATTATTCTTAATTTACCAGCTCGGCCGCATGGACTGGGGGGGATGTCCGGGCCCTCTACTCCTCCTACTTATAGCACACACAGTCACACAAATATAGGACTTTGGGGGATTGTCCTGCGGGGAGGCATGGCGGGGGGTTGAGGATGCCTCCTATGGGGCTCCAGTCCTCCTGTCTTGTCCCCTGCTCGTCCATCCCTCAATCTTAGCTGCATATTAGACACTTAGGATTTGGAGGGCTCGGCTTGGTTGGGACCCACCAAGACCTTGATGTCTCCCAATTTTAATCGCATTATTAGTTCCCACAAGCATACATATCTCACTCACGCTACTGTACACGCATCAATAGGGACTGGAGGTCGGCTGTAATGGCTGACCTCCTAATTTTAACTACACAGTAGACACTCTGGGGGCCTTGTACACATGCATGTGGGGGGGTTGGGGTTCGGCGCACCCCTCATTGCCTCGTCGGCCGGCGCGGATTCCGGGGACTGCGTTCTGGTGGCCTGCCAGGCTTTTATTAATTTATTATTATTATTATTATTATTTATGTGTATATGTATGTATATATATATGTATATATATATATGTATGTATATATATATGTATGTATGTATGTATATATATATATATATATATATATATATATATATATATATATATATATATATATATATATATATATATATATATATATATATATATGTATGTATGTATGTATATATGTATGTGTGTATATATGTATATATATATATATATTTATTTATTTATTTAATTAATTAATTTATTTATTTATTTATTTTTTTAAATAATTTTTATTATTTACTTTATTTTATTTAATTATTTGTATTTGTTATTTTTAATTTAATTTAATTTGTATTTCATTTTATTATTATATTTTTTTTTTTTTAATTATTATTATTTTTGTTTAATCGTATTATTTATTTGTGTGTGGCGTCGCGCGGGTCTCGCTTCCTGTTGGGTGGGGTCCGTGCCCGTGTGGCCCGACCTTGCGCTGTGGGGTCTCTGTTGGCGATTTGATGTGGTGGCGGCGCGGCGCCCGTGTCTGGTCTGGATACTGTGTCTCGGTTGTTTGGGCGGTGGTGTGTTTGTGCGGGTTTGGGTTGGGGTGGTGGGGTCTTTTGGTGGGGGGGGGGGGGGGGTGTTGGTGTCTCTTGTTTGCGTGTTGAGGTTTGGGCTAGCTGGCGGGCTGGCGCTGGCTGGTCTCTGTGATCCTGTTGGCGTGTGGTTGCCGGTCGCGGGGTTTTTTTTGATCGCTTTGATTTGATTGGGTGGTGCTGGCTGTCTGGGGGTGTTGTGGCTGCTGTTTCTGCTGCCGTTTGTTTGTGGTGTG
Source organism: Entelurus aequoreus (assembly GCF_033978785.1). Lineage (NCBI taxonomy): Eukaryota > Metazoa > Chordata > Actinopteri > Syngnathiformes > Syngnathidae > Entelurus > Entelurus aequoreus. The sequence goes on from NC_084732.1 coordinate 30,612,066, forward strand.
GGCGCCCGTGGCTGCTGGGTCTGGTGCAGGGGGGTGGCTGATGTTGTGACTGGTGGCAGCGCGCGCGCGTGGTGGTTGTCGGGGCTGACAAACTGTGTATATGTATGTGTATGTGTGTATGTGTGTATGTATGTATGTATGTATGTATGTATGTATGTATGTATGTATGTATATATATGTGTATGTGTATGCATGTGTATGTGTGTGTATGTGTACATGTGTATGTTTATGTGTATGTATATATATATGTATGTATATTTCTGGGGGTACGTTCTGGGCCTGCCTGTCGGGTGGGGGTCGGCGCCTCAGGCTACTGAATCCGGACTGCGTGTCTGGAGCTCCTGGGTCCCACCGTCCATCCCTTCCGGGTGCCCGTCTTGGTTGGGGCCTGCTGGGTCTGGTCCCTGCGTCTACTGTGGTAGCTTGGTGCTGCAGGGTATTCCGAGGTGCTGCGAGTCGGCCAGTTGTTGGGGTAGCGACCTTGTGTGTCAGCATGTCTGTGATCTTCTTTTAATTCTTTTTTTTTTTTTTTTTAAATAGATTAAATTTTTTATTTATTGTTATTTTTTTAAATATATTTTATTAATATTATTATTATTATTATTATTATTATGTATTTATTTATTTTATTTATTTATTCCCCTGCCTCAGGGGGGGGGGGGACTCGGCGGGGCGGTTGCTGGTTGTTCCATCTCCATCGTTGGGGTCCCTGCGGGTGGGGTTGGTGGTTCCTGTGGCCCCGTGCTGGGTGGTCCTGTGGCGGCCGGCTTGGGTGGGGTGGCCGTGGGCTGGCCTCGCCGCGCTCTCCGGGGGTGGGGGGGGGGGCTCGTGGGGGCCCTGTTGCCGGTGGGGCGGGGGCGGTCTTCCCGTCCGGTTGCGGGGGGTCTCCGGGCCCCTCGGGCGGGGCGTCCCGCCTTTCTGTCCGTGTGGGGTGTGGTCTCTCGCTGGCTTGGGGTCTGGCTTCCCCCTGTTTTTCTCGTGCCTTGTCCTCTGCCGGGTGCGTCTGTCTGCGGCCTGCTGCTGGCCCTTGTGGGCGGCACGGTGGGCCAGGCTCTGGGGTTCCTGTCGCTGTCCGGCTTGGCTGCGTGGGGGCGGTGGCCCCTGGTTCCCTGGGCACCACACCTACTGTTTGTGGGATGGGTTCTCGGGGAGGCTGGGGCCGTACTCTGGCTCCCGCACACACTGGGAGTCAAATGTATTGTACATGCAAATTCACATATACTCACACACATACATACAGACATACATAGGTACCTACGCTCCCACATACATATACAAATAAATACAGTACATATTTACACACTCAAAGTTCGTACATCCACACGCACATTCATTATACAAACATACTGTATACACATACTGTACATATACATTCACTGTAAAAACATACATATACACATACAGTACATATACACTCACTGTACAAACACACACATACACATACTACACATACATTCACTGTACAAACACACACATACATATACTGTACATATACATTCACTGTACAAACACACATTTACACATACTGTACATATACATTCACTGTTCAAACACACATACTGTATACACATACTGTACATATACATTCGCTGTACACACATATACACATACTGTACATATACATTCACTGTACAAGCACACATACACATACTGTACATATTCAAGTACATATGCACACATACACTCATGCACATAATCACGTTTCATCAAACATACATTAACGTTGTTGCCCTAGGGTAAACTGGGTATAACACATGGAACACTGACAAAGCTTAACCTATTGTTACTATAACAATCTACAAGGTTAAGGTTGCTTCTCTTTCTTCCCCTCCATTTTTCTGCATTCTTTCGTATCTCAAGTTATCATTACGTATATGTATTGTTGCATTTGAACAATTGTATTGTTGATAATAAAGGTAAAGTACTGGTATTGTTTATTATCAATAGCACTATTTCTATTGGTATTCATATTGCTCCATTTTTAGTGTAATAATGCTCAGTTCTGTTTTTTTTTTTTAATTTTCGCTAACTGCTTATTTGCTATTACTTTTACCATCATATTTGTACATGTCGTATTTGCTGATGTTGCTCTGTTGTTGTTGTTGTTGTTGTGTTTGCTGTTGTTGTTTTTGTCTCTCTGTCTAATCCCCCTCTTGTCCCCACAATTCCCCCCTCTGTCTTCCTTTTTCTCTCTTTCTATCCCCTCCTGCTCCGGCCCGGCTGCACCAAATGATAATATAAATACATTTAATAAAGTCAAAATACAAGTAAGGCAACAAGAGAAGTATCCTACACTTCTCTTTTGTAAAGTAAATCTGAACAGCCGATATGGGCATCTACATCTGCTATATGATTTGCCCGAGAAGCTGGGCCGGACATAAAAAAAAAAAAAAAAAAAACTGGGTATAACACATGGCACAGTGACAAAGCTTAACCTATTGTTACTATAACAATCTACAAGGTTAATGTAGGTTGCTTCTCTTTCTTCCCCTCCATTTTTCTGCATTCTTTCGTATCTCAAGTTATCATTACGTATATGTATTGTTGCATTTGAACAATTGTATTGTTGATAATAAAGGTAAAGTATTGGTATTGTTTATTATCAATAGCACTATTTCTATTGGTATTCATATTGCTCCATTTTTAGTGTAATAATGCTCATTGTCATTTCTGTATTTTTAGTTTTATTTTCGCTAACTGCTTATTTGCTATGACTTTTACCATCATATTTGTACATGTCGTATTTGCTGATGTTGCTCTGTTGTTGTTGTTGTTGTTGTGTTTGCTGTTGTTGTTTTTGTCTCTCTGTCTAATCCCACTCTTGTCCCCACAATTCCCCCCTCTGTCTTCCTTTTTCTCTCTTTCTATCCCCTCCTGCTCCGGCCCGGCTGCACCAAATGATAATATAAATACATTTAATAAAGTCAAAATACAAGTAATGCAACAAGAGAAGTATCCTACACTTCTCATTTGTAAAGTAAATCTTAACAGCCAATATGGGCATCTACATCTGCTATATGATTTGCCCGAGAAGCTGGGCAGGACATTATTAAAAAAAAAAATTAAAAAAAAAAAAAAATTACCAGCTCAAGGAGACCACAAGTGCTGAACGATACAAACATCCCATCAATTGGCATCCCAGTTTCGGCAGACATTTTAAGTCACTGTTTGATGTTCTTATTTGAAATGTTTAGCGCATAGCAAACATAGCGTTCATTGTGAAATAAATGTGCCCAGGAGAGATGTTTCGTTATTGCCTAAAAATTAACTGAGGTTTGTTAAAGGAACTTCTCATTGATCTAAATCAGAGTTGCCCACACTTTTTCAGCTAATCAACACGCCAGATTGAAGTCATCTGGAGGTGTCTCTCAATGAAATTAAACAATGGATGTCCAGCAACTTTTTGCATCTTAAATGGAAATGTTGATTATCGGTCCTGCTAGACACCGGCACTTATTTAATAATACCAATTTAAAATCTGACAACAAAAAAATTATACAAAGGGACAAAGTGAAATATTCCGGCATTATTTTCGACCCAACTCTATCGTTTGAGCTGCACATTAAGAGGGTTACCAAAACAGCCTTCTTTCTTCTCCATAATATCTGTAAAGTCTGTCCCATTTTGTCCACCAGCGACGCTGAGATCTTTATTCAAGTGTTCGTTATATCTTGTCTCAATTACTGTAACATCATTTTCGGGTCTCCTTATGTCTAGCATTAGAAGATCCTAGTTGGTACAAAATGTGGCTGCTAGACTTTTGACAAGGACAAGAAAGTTTGATCATATTACGCCTGTACTGGCCCACTTGCACTGGCTTCCTGTGTACTTAAGATCCAACTTTAAGGTTTTATTACTTACGTAAAAAATACTAAAGGGTCTAGCTCCATCCTATCTTGCTGATTGTATTGTACCATATGTCCCGGCCAGAAATCTGGCTTATTAGTGATTCCCAGAGCCCAAAAAAGTCTGGGGGCTCCAGAGCATTTTCTATTCGCGCTCCAGTACCCTGGAATGCCCTACCGGTAACAGTTAGAGATGCTACTTGAGTAGAAGCATTTAAGTCCCATCTTGAAACTCATTTATATACTCTAACCTTTAAATATACCCCTTTTTAGTATAGTTGACCTGCCTGCCAGAGTTCTTAAAACACATTTTTGCTAGGAGTGTTTTGCAAACAACCAACTCTGTTTATATTTTAAAGAAAGCTAATGTGAGCAAAACCTAACAGTTAAGCTTTTACCAAAGACAGCAATCATAAATGAAGCTTTCAGCACATATACGCTTAGATCTATAGTTATATTTTGATAAAGACAGGGGAAAACACGCATACTCGTAATCGGCGCGCGCAACAACAATAAGGTAACAAACAAGGCTTTAGACGCTAAGTTAAATCATAAAATGCTACCTTAACTGAGCAAAAATGATGCATGATTTAACCGGGAGAGTCTTGATACCATGCTTTCCCAAGTTTTCATTTGTTTTGCAGTGTAGAACGATGTTTGGAGCACCAGATAGTTTGAGATGTCTGGGAACGTGAAAGACAGATAATCCTTGGTATCAATCGACAAATCTTTTTTTTTTTGATAACTGTTAGGGATAGATTCCATCGCATAGTTAGATTTTTTTGCTCGTATCGGCTTTGATGATCGAGGCCCCTTGTGTAATCAGGTAGTTTGCACGCTGTTTGCTGCACTGTAGCCATATTGGTTTGGTGGCCCACCACTTTGTTTATTCCGTTCAAAAGTCACATGACGGAATACAACCTCTATAACGTATTGCCATTACCTGCATTGTTAGCTGCCTCCTATAAGCAGTTTTTTTTACTATTGAGAATACACATAAAAGGAAAAAATGTGTGTTCTTGTCTCACATAAGGATTAGGATGATGGGCAAAAAAACTGCCGTTTCACTTTAAATTGTTAATCTTCCAAGATTGTTGATGTCTCAGGGAACGTCATGCATGATAGAATAAAAATTTGCCGCAAATGTGGGTTAATTTACAAATTGTACCACTTCAAATTCTAAGGTTCTACAGTACTTTTTAAAAAGAAAATCTAACTCAGTAACACTAATTGTACAGGCATTTTTTCTAATACAGTTTCTGTATTGGATGTCATTAAATTAGGCCTGTGTGACAAAATATTGTTACAGAAAGTAAACTACCCAGCTACTTTGGAATCAATCCGACTTCATAGTGCCTTGAGGTGAACTCTAATATATTGTTTAAACTTTTATTGGACACTGCTCATGAATCATGAATCCTCAACCCTCCTACTCTCAGCAATACAAACCTAAGATCTACTACGCGATGAAAATCATAATAATAAAGACTTTAAAATTGGTGCTGCTGAACAAAGTACATCAGGTGGATGGCGGTAAATGGCGGATTGACTTGATAGATGTGTTGCAAAAATAAAATAAAATTGGGGGCAAAAAGACTCTCCTAAGCTAAAAATAAAAAAATGAGGATGGGCTTCCAAACAAATACAGTGCATCTGAAAAGTATTCACAGCGCTTCACTTTTTCCGCATTTCGTTATGTTATGGCCCTATTCCAAATTGTAAATACGTTTTTTCTTCTCAAAATTTTGCAGACTATACACATCCATCCATTTTCTACCGCTTGTCCCTTTTGGGGTCGCTGGAGCCTATCTCAGCTGCATTCGGGCGGCAAGCGGGGTACACCCTGGACAAGTCAACACCTCATCGCAGGGCCAACACAGATAGACAGACAACTTTCACACTCACACTAGGGCCAATTTAGTGTTGCCAATCAACCTATCGCCAGGTGCATGTCTTTGAAGGTGGGAGGAAGCCGGAGTACCCGGAGGGAACCCACGCAGTCACGGGGAGAACATTCAAACTCCACACAGAAAAATCCCGAGCCCAGGATCGAACCCAGGACCTTTGTATTGTGAGACACACGTACTAACCCCTGGTCCATCGTGCTGCCCGCAGACAATACCAAATAACGATAATGTGAAAAGTATTTTTTTTTGCAAATGTATTAAAAATAAAAAAATATTCACAGCTTGCTGCCAAAGGTGCATCAACAAAGTTGTGAGCAAAGGCTGTGAATACTTATGTACATGTGATGTATTTTTAGTTTTTTAAATTTGCAAAAATTAAAAAAATATATATTTTCACATTGTCATTATGTGATATTGTATGTGGAATTTTGAAAACAAAAATGAATGTATTCCTATATGGAATAAGGCTTTAACATAAAATGTGAAGCGCTGTGAATACTTTTGGGATGCACTGTAAAAGCTAACCTAGTAGCAAACACTGAGATAGTAATTGACCTGTTTCAATTTACATTGAAATACTTTTGCATAATATCCTTCAGAGAACCAGAGTCCTCTGCAGTGGACATGAGTGAGGTTACATGTATTGGAGGGAAAATAGTCCTGTTATGCAAAACATTAATGTCCACTACAGAGAATATTGGTTCTCAGGAGGATATACAGTATAATAATCACAGCTGACTTAATCATACACCTTCTCTGTGTCCCAACAATTATCGATAGTCTCTTTACTTGCTGTGTTTAAACATGAACCAGATTAGCATTTCACAGAAACTACTGTAAATAAATAAGATAAGTAGAGGATATATGATAAACAACCCTTCAAAGAAATAACTAAGGCTGATAAAACTTAGTGTGTTGCCGTGGTCAGGGGTTAAAAGCCATTTCCTGCAGTCAAGAAAATGGAGGGAATTGGAAGGAAAGTTTGCCATGGCTGCAGAATCATAGGCGCAGTAATATGGATAACATGTCTGAAAGTGAAGATGAGGCAGAGGACGACGTGTGTGCTGAACCTCGGGGACTTTATTGGCAAGCAAATTACACTGTAGCGAAAGAGCAAAAGCAGCAGAAAACAAATAAAGGCTCACCTTGCTTGTCTTAGCATTTGTGTCAATATTCAGCCCATCTATCTCCTCTTCAACATCTTTCCGTTGTTATTACCTGGTTAGAGCCCAGACAATAACAACACTTACATTGTGACAATCATTGGGATGCTACATTGGCTTGTAGTAAGGAACATAGTAGCTCTGCTGTTGCCATAGTGACCCCAGGATCACCTACTGGGTAGGCCAGGACGCTTCTCATGTTGTGTTAGCACTAGCGCTAATGTTTGTGTAGTCTCCACGTGGTAAATCCCTTTATAGAGTAACAAACTATATTTGGTAAGTGGGGGTTCCAAATTGTCTGCATGAATGTTTGACTATGGGTAAAAAAGTGACCTCCGCCAAGGGTTTTTGGATTTGCACCAAAACGTAATAGGTTTATAACTAGACATGCCGATAAATGCTTTAAAATGTAATATCGGAAATTATCTGTATCGTTTTTTTTATTATCGGTATCAGGTTATTTTATTTTTATTTTTTTTATTAAATCAACATAAAAAACACAAGATACACTTACAATTAGTGCACCAACCCAAAAAACCTCCCTCCCCCATTTACACTCATTCACACAAAAGGGTTGTTTCTTTCTGTTATTAATATTCTGGTTCCTACATTATATATCAATATATATCAATACAGTCTGCAAGGGATACAGTCCGTAAGCACACATGATTGTGCGTGCTGCTGGTCCACTAATAGTACTAACCTTTAACAGTTAATTTTACTCATTTTCATTAATTACTAGTTTCTATGTAACTGTTTTTATATTGTTTTACTTTCTTTTTTATTCAAGAAAATGTTTTTAATTGTGTTTATCTTATTTTATTTAATTAATTTTTTTTAAAAGGACCTTATCTTCACCATACCTGGTTGTCCAAATTAGGCATAATAATGTGTTAATTCCACGACTGTATATATCGGTATCGGTTGATATCGGTATCGGTAATTAAAGAGTTGGACAATATCGGAATATCGGCAAAAAGCCATTATCGGACATCCCTATTTATAACATTTAAGTTGCCCGGGTACTACAGTTAAATATTAGCTTTATAGTTAAAACTGACACATTTACACTGAATAAATGTTAGTCAAATTGTGATGTCCCTGTTATGTATGAACTTGAAACTTGCTGTAATAAAACTGGTTTTGAGCTCAACTCTACCTGCAGGTTTTGGAAAACCAAATTGTTTGCATTGGAAATGATACAACTAATGAATCCGTTCCAGACATCCAACAATATGAACACAAAACATATTTTATAGACAATAGTTCTACATGCATGTGAAATAATATGTGAAATACATGTTGCACACACGTACAGTACATACAGTACATCCATACAAATACATGTTAAACACATAAATAATTAATTTCATAGATAAATGAACATTCAACATCACTTTTAACATTACTGAGAGCTCTTGTTGGCAAAGACGACAATGAGCCCACGCGGACTCAACCATTGTACTTTGCTACAAGTTGTTTCTTGACTGTTTATCACGAGGGTTAGGTACCAAATTCGGTACATTTATAGGCACCAGCCAACTGGCTATTAATTTATGTAAAATCAAACGGTATCGTATTTCGATACCTTTGTTGCCCCTGACGTCACATTCGGTTGCAAACTATGCAACCGGCTCTAACACTTGGCGGGGAAACAAGCACTCAAGCAGCACTCAAAGTGGATTCAACAAAACTGCTTCTAGCTAATGTTACAATTTTTCATGCCAACAAAGAAAGCATGCCTGAAAGAAGACGCTCGGATGTAAAGTAAGGTTCTACTTTTCTAAAATGTGCTAGCTCTATGCCAATTTACATTGGCTTTTCCATGGACATACTACTGATTAGTATGGGTATCAAACAAATGTATTTTCAAATGAATCGCGATTCTTATTTGTAACGATTTTTAATCAGAAAAAAATTTAAATCTTTTTTTTTTTTTTACCTCTCCTGTACAGCCACTCAGGCAAATTGTATTGTTGATGTGGATACCTGCTCAGTGGACTTGTGGTTAGAGTGTCGGCCGAGTCATACCAAAGACTATAAAAATGGGACCCATTGCCTCCCTGCTTGGCACACAGCATCAAGGGTTGGAATTGGGGGTTAAATCACCAAATGATTCCCGAGCGTAGCCACCCAGGGGGTGAAAATGGGGATGGGTCAAATGCAGGGAATAATTTCACCACACCTAGTGTGTGTGTGACTATCGTTGGGACTTTAACTTTAACTTTAATACCTACATCTGTTGTACAGATTTACTTTACAAAACAGAAGTGTGGGATACTTCTCTTGTTGCCTTATTTGTATTTGACTTTATTAAACGTTTGGGTAGAATTTTATTAAACAAAACCAGTTTTCTTTTAAGTACTGTATTATGTATCACAGCTGTTTATCTATTTTATGGAGGTACGTAGTTAATCATAGAACTGGCACCCATTGTTATTAAATAGTATTGCTTTTGAATCGAGAATCGTTTTAAATCAAGAATCGATTCTGAATCTAATCGCTACCCCTGAAAACCGAATCCAATTGAATCATGTGGTGCCCAGAGATTCACAGCCCTAATGATTAGTATTAGTGATTTTACATGACAATTTCAAAACCTTCAAATTTGGTAATGAAAACTACAACTAAGATGCATACTACAATCACATGGCTGGTGTGCAAGTACAATACTTCCAGTAAAAACACTTTGTAGCAAAGAACTACACTGGCACTTTAAAATCACTTCTTGGCTAGGCAACACACCTTAGCTCAGGGGTGGGCAAACTACGGACCGCGGGCCACATCCGGCCCGTTGGTCTTTTTGATCCGGCCCGCCGAAAAATAAAACGGAATAGAGCAAATTGTGTAATAATTAGGACTGCATTAATTGTCCTGTAATACTAAGTATTTTTCACAGAGTGCCGCAATAGGACTGCAATATGCTTGATTGATTGCACAGCCCAGGTACACTTTTTATACTGTTACTGCTCTGACAGCAGAACCAATCTGCAACAATGAGAAAAGTTGACAGCGAATGCCAGGTGTTTAAAAAGGAATGGACGCCTAAATACTTTTTCACTGAAGTCCAATCATGTATGTCTTATTTGCCAATAAACCATCGCGGTTTTGAAGGAATACAACGTAAGTCGTCAGGCTCGGCAAAACATCTTTATCGGACGTGCTACCATCCGAGAATCAAGCACAAAGGCAAGTTATCTACTGGCATTAAAATTAGCCAAGACGAGTAAGCCTTTTTCCAAAGGAGAGTTTCTAAAAGAGCGCATGGTGGAGACAGCAAGTGTTTTGTGCCCTGAGAGCAAGAGCAAATTTGACAAAAATAGCTCAAAATATACCGGTATTAACTGTAATACCGGTATATCGCCCAGCCTGAGCATTTATTACGCCAACTAATGATGGGGATGCTTGTAACTCAAATGTTTGCTTTTAATTTAAAGCAAAATCATGACAATTAGACGAAAACCAGCTCTTATCTCAAAACACTCCTAATTTGAGGTACTATACGACTGTAATGAATGAAACATTAGGCGTTAAGCAAAACTCGGTGGAGCTACGTCCATATCTGCATACCTGCAAGTCCTCGCTAAAAGAGCACAAAGCAATGTGTGTTGCCTCTGTGGGTCAATCTAATGATGTGAGTGTCTTTAGCATTCAGAATGAGGACACAGGTCACAGTCTTGAACAAAGGTGGTGATTGTGGATGGAGATCAGTGAAGACAAGAAGAAAAGCTGAGCATGATGCTACTCACTCATAAGCTAATAGCGGGCCTAAAATCTCTTTAATGATAATGATAGTTACCACGATATGTTATTTGGAATGTAAATAATAATAGCACCATTTCAACATGGGTTACAAAGGCTGCTGACATATGCGGTTACATGATTTTGCACCATTTCTGGTTGTATTATCTTCTCCAAACTATTATTAATCTAATTGCTAATGTACTGTTAACATCTGGTTACTTTCCATTTCTGCTGTCTGTTCTACCTGCACTTCTGTTAAAATGTAATAAACCCTTATTATTCTCTTGTTTGAATACTTTAAATTAGTTTTGGGAGATACTATAATTTTGAGTATCAATCCAATACCAAGTACTTAGTGGGGCAGTATTGGTCAACTCAAATCACTTTTCATACATAAAAGAAATGCAACACAAAGCGAGTTAGAGACTTAAAAACAATGTCATACCAATGCTAATACTGAACGTTTTCAAGATCATTATATTTATGATCACAACTATAACCAGGCAGGAACACAGAACGGCAATGCAACAATATTTATGTAATATTTAAATTATTTGTATTTATTTGCTCTATTTTAAAGGCCTACTGAAATGATTTTTTTTTATTTAAACGGGAATAGCAGATCCATTCTATGTGTCATACTTGATCATTTCGCGATATTGCCATATTTTTGCTGAAAGGATTTAGTAGAGAAAATCGACGATAAAGTTCGCAACTTTTGCTCGCTGATAAAAAAAAGCCTTGCCTGTACCGGAAGTAGCGTGACGTCACAGGAGGTAGGATTCCTCACAATTCCCCATTGTTTACAATGGAGCGAGAGAGATTCGGACCGAGAAAGTGATGATTACCCCATTAATTTGAGCGAGGATGAAAGATTCGTAGATGAGGACGTTACAGTGAAGGACTTGAGAGGCAGCGATGGACGTATCTTTTTTCACTCTGACCGTAACTTAGGTACAAGCTGGCTCATTGGATTCCACACTCTCCTTTTTCTATTTTGGATCACGGATTTGTATTTTAAACCACCTCGGATACTATATCCTCTTGAAAATGAGAGTCGAGAACGCGAAATGGACATTCAGTGCCTTTTATCTCCACGACAATACATCGGCGAAATGCTTTAGCTACGAGCTAATGTGATAGCATCGTGCTTTAACTGCATATAGAAACAAAAAAAATAAACCCCTGACTGGAAGGATAGATAGAAAATCAACAATACTATTAAACCGTGGACATGTAAATACACGGTTAATGCTTTCCAGGCTGGCGAAGGTTAACAATGCTGTGCTAACGACGCCATTGAAGCTAACTTAGCAACCGGACCGCACAGAGCTATGCTAAAAACATTAGCTCTCCACCTACGCCAGCCAGCCCTCATTTGCTCATCAACACCCGTTCTCACCTGCGTTCCAGCGATCGGCAGAAGGACGAAGGACTTCACCCGATGCGTTTGGCGGCCCGGAGACGTAGGAAGTCAAGGTGAGGTCGCCGGCTAGCGCGGCTAGCACGGCTAGCGCTCCAACAAAGTCCTTCTGGTTGTGTTGCTGTAGTCCACTGCTAATACACCGATCCCACCTACAACTGTCTTCTTTGCAGCCTTCATTGTTCATTAAACAATTTGTAAAAGATGTCCAGAATACTGTGGAATTATGAAATGAAAACAGAGCTTTTTGTATAGGATTCTACGGGGTACCATAACTTCCGTTACTCTGACTTCGTCACGCGCATACGTCATCATAATGCGACGTTTCAGCCGGATATTTCCCGGGAAATTTTAAATGTCACTTTATAAGTTAACCCGGTCGTATTGGCATGTGTTGCAATGTTAAGATTTCATCATTGATATATAAACTATCAGACTGCGTGGTCGGTAGTAGTGGGTTTCAGTAGGCCTTTAAATCCTTTGGTTTTTGCCCTTAAACCCCTCATGTGTCCAGTGACTTACTGTACTTGGAGTTTTTAAACAATAACAAAAACGACAAGTGTTGTGTTCATAAAAAAAATATTGATCTATACTGATACTATACTTGGTATCGTTACTGTCGATAATTGTATTGATCGGCCCACCTCTAGCTCTATCTCTCAATTCTAAAATTAAAAGCCACCTCACCATGAGATCCGACCAGCTCCTTTATTTTAAGGAACTTATGTTCCAGTTTTGCACGCATTTACATTAATTTAATGAAGGTAATGGGAATTAATTCAACTGTTTCTTATTACAAATGCACTGTTTTTAAAAGTTGAAAGTGATGAATGCTTATTTAGTGGAACAAAAAGAAATGTAAAACTGCATCAATATACATGAATTAAAGATGCATTAATAATCTATTTTAATCGAATCATAGCTCCTGAATCGTTATCGTAATCGAATCATGAGGTGCCCAAAGATTCCCACCTCTAGCGGTGAGCATGGCCTGTTGTATCCTACGGTGTGTAGTGTAGTGTAGCATGTTTAGCTATTCCTCGTCCTCCAGTGATGACGTAACTTGTATGAAACATAGTTCATTTGCCATTATGTAATTGAATGTGGAGCGCCGCCACAGAATTTTTATTACCGCCACACATTGAAAACAAGGTTGTTGTTTTTTTTTTAACTTGAAAACAAGTTAAAGTGATATCAAATATTGTAGCCCCCAGGAGAAATCACGCTATTTTTAACTTTTATTACCAATCTTATGATAACAAACAACGGCACAATTCCAACAGGTTCTACCTTCCGCGACAACATTTTCGTCTCCGTGAGTCCACGCTTTCCTGGACACACAAGAACACGTCCTCATTCTACACCAATCATTTTTCAGGCACGAACGGGTGTTTGTAGACATGGGAAAAACTGTCGTCAAATCCAAACCACACGAACATTAAACATTAACATTAGCCGGTCGTTACACAGTATGAATTGATATATACATAGCCTATTATGTGCGCACTATTGACAAGTGATGTATCGAAAACTTGACCACAAAAAAAATACTTTTATCGGATGTAAACAAAACGCTCGCCATTGTCTGGGGCGTTGTCAGCGTGTCTGCGATGAGGATGTGATTTTTATATATATTTCAGTCATACCGTATTTTTCGGATTATAAATCGCAGTTTTTTTCATAGTTTGGCCGTGGGTGCGACATATACTCCGGAGCGACTTATGTGTGAAATTATTAACACATTACCGTAAAATATCAAATGATATTATTTATCTCATTCACGGAAGAGACGAAGCAAAATGTCAGCAATCGTCACACACACGTCAACCAATACGAATTTGGCGGGGGAGGGTCATGGCAGAAGTGCATTATGGGTCATGGGATGCTACCTGCTATATGCTACTGCCGTAGCTATTAAAATGGATAATTTCTACATTGGCGGTAACTTATAAAAACTGAGAAGGGCTGAACAAAAATGGCACAGCAAAGGAAATCATATACTGCCGATTACAAGCTGGACGTAGTGAAATATGCAGCAGAAAACGGCGATCGAGCAACAGGAAAAAAGGACACTAGCGGTGCATACCGGGAGCAACAACGAGGAAGAAGATTTCATCGGATTTAGCGATCAGGAGTGACAGATTGTTTGGTAAACGTATAGCATGTTCTATATGTTATAGTTATTTGAATGACTCTTACCATAATATGTTACGTTAACATACCAGGCACGTTCTCAGTTGGTTATTTATGCGTCATATAACGTACACTTATTCAGCCTGTTGTTCACTATTCTTTATTTATTTTAAATTGCCTTTCAAATGTCTGGGTGTTGGGTTTTATCAAATAAATTTCCCCCAAAAATGCGACTTATACTCGAGTGCGACGTATATATGTTTTTTTCCTTCTTTATTATGCCTTTTCGGCTGGTGCGACGTATACTCCGGAGCGACTTATAATCCGCAAAAATACCGTACCTGCAGACAGCCATCTACAAAATGTGCAAATATATAGGGGACAGTGGTGACTTTTAAGCAGAGAAACTAGAGCAACAGTGCGAAGCAAGTGTGACATCATGATCGCTGCGGCTCTTTTCTTTCGTCACGGACATCGAGGGACAGAAGTACAGTCTCTGAACACGAATATATTTTATAATAACACTAGAGGAAGATGCTAGATTTGTTACTCGTTTTAAATTTTTAAAAAGTCATTAAGTCTGTAAACACTTGAAAAAATCTGAACAAAGTACATTCTTGTACTTTTTCGTTAGGGCGGTATAGCTCGGTTGGTAGAGTGGCCGTGCCAGCAACTTGAGGGTTCCAGGTTCGATCCCCGCTTCCGCCATACTAGTCACTGCCGTTGTGTCCTTGGACAAGACACTTTACCCACCTGCTCCCAGTGCCACCCACACTGGTTTAAATGTTATTATATTGGGTTTCACTATGTAAAAGCGCTATATAAATATAATTCACTTCACTTCTACAAAAAGCAGCAACAATAGAAAATATGGCAAACGATAGAAAAATATATGTTAATACTAATTAATTATAACAGTTTTGTTTTAAATGTATGTATGTAGCCTTTTTAAAGAAAATAATTTCATCACAGCAAAATATGCAAATTATTCGATGACGACATGGTGACCACGCACATAATCACGTCCCCACCGCCACAGGTATCTTGGCAGTTTAGGGAAAACAACATATACAGTATCATCTATACGGTATGTGTGTTTGTGTGAGTGTATTAACTTACCCAATATTAGCCATGTTGTTGGGCGAGAGGGAGGAGAGATGTGTGTGTGCTTCTTATCACCAGATTGCTAAAGTTCTCCTCTTCAACCCAAAGACGCTACTTTCATGTTGAAACTATGGGAGAACAGGTTCATGTTAGTGACAAACAGAAGATGAAATATTTGAATTGCACTGGTAGGCAAAAACATCGCATTTACTGTAACTTTCTTGCACAGTTCAACCACCAGTTATTGAATTGAATTGAAGTATTTATTTCAAACCTGCACAGTACAACCCTTTTTTCTTTTTTTTTACATTTTGGCAGAGACATTTATGCAAGGCTTGAAAAGGGGTTGGATGAAGCAGATGCTTATAATATCCCAACCCCTGTCACTCACTCCACATTTAACATAAACCATATACAAACCCCGTTTCCATATGAGTTGGGAAACCGTGCCAGACGGTTATAGATACACAGCCAAGATATCCAATCAGCTTTGCAAATTACAGCGGTACCTCGACTTAAGAGTGTTTTGAGCTGTCTCTCTGCTAATTGTTATGCTTTAAGTTGCAAGCAAAACATTGAGTTACAAGAATTCCCACCATTAGTTGGTGTTGCAAATGTCACAAAGAACCCCGTAAGACCGGACCGAAACATCTAGTTTTACTTGCTAGCATTAGCTTACAGGTAGGGATCGACATAACTGTGTTCCAACCATGAGAAGGAATAAAGTGAGTGTGAAGGGCAGTGTTGAGAAGAAGAGGATGATATTCCTACAATTAAAGAAATATATCATCAAAAACATGACCGAGTATGATGCAAACATTGCAAAGCAATTCAAACGTATCACTGCTGGTCTGCACCATACTGAACTGAAGCAAAATGAGTCTAGCGCCTGCTAGGAATGTTAAAATAATATCTAACCGGCTGACATTTAAACATAAAAATATGGAGAAGCTGCTAATGGTGTATTTGACAGAATCAGCTGGAAGGAGATACGTATAAAAGTCTATTCTCCAAAGTATCTCAGACAATAATGTCTGATAGAATGCTAATTAAATAATCAGTTTTGACAGATCACCTCAAAAAACCAAATTTTATTTTATTTAGGATTTACAATATACAACATACTTCCATAACGACCTCCTCTATCGACATATTTTACACTCAAAGCAAAACGCAACAAAAATGCAACATACTGTACACGGTAAAACACATACATTATGACTTTTCTGCAGAACTTTGCTTCCTGCTTCCGTCCCTGATACTCGCTTCTCGCGTTGGTTGCTCTGCAAACCAATCCCGCCCATTCTGCTTTCTGCCTTGTGACCATGCCCCTATGATTACCATAGAAAACTGTATATCACTCAAAAGCACATATTCCAACCATTGGAATACTTTGTATAGTATAAGACTTACGGTAATTAGTAAACGGCACTGTACAGTTTCGGGGTTAAAAGATTTTTTTAAATTATTTGCAAACGTCCGGAGGGCTAGATAATTCATTTTCATTTGTTGATTTGAGATACAAGTGCTTTGACCTAAGAGCTCAGTCACAGAACTAATTAAGCTGGTAAATTGAGCTCACTGCAAGTTTCGGCCATCATTATGGTTGTGGTTTGCAGTATGTATCATTATCACATTGATTGATTGATTGATTGAGACTTTTATTAGTAGGTTGCACAGTGAAGTACATATTCCGTACAATTGACCACTAAATGGTAACACCCGAATAAGTTTTTCAACTTGTTTAAGTCGGGGTCCACTTAAATTGATTCATGATACAGATATATACTATCATATATACTATCATCATAATACAGTCATCACACAAGATAATCACATTGAATTATTTACATTATTTACAATCAGGAGTGTGGAGGGGGGGTGGGGATATACACTGAATTATGTTTGTGATATTTCGTCTAACCCCATGAGAAAAAATAAATTAGAAAGCTGTTAAGTGTTATGCAACCGTGTTGCAACAAACACGTCAATCAAAAATCAACATACCTGTCAACATAAGTTGGCAGGAAATAATTCTATAATGAATAAAGCGAAATATGTTCTAGACCAAAAATCACTACATATTGTTTAATGCTCGCTATGTTTATTGTGTGGAAATAAATAAGTACAATTCATTCAGTAGCTATGTTACAAAAAAGGTCAGTTAACACAATGTTGGACATACAAACTCTTTATTTTTCCTGACAAATACAATATGTTGATGTTTAAATGAAAATATACGACGATGCCACGTCTAATTAAGCTAAATTGTAAGATTCATAAAAGTTGATTTTCTAAACTTTTGACGGCTACACGATTCGAGGAGCTTCTGCCACTTCCAAGTGACAGAATGTTCTACATTTTTGGTGGGTAAAGAAGAAAAACGTTATCTTACGCACCTGCGTGGGACTCACATGGCTGTGGGTTGAGTAGCCACGGTGTTCTGGAAGAGACATTAAACACAACACGCTTCGTGGGCCGGCATAGTGGTGGTGGTGAAAGTCCGCTGTGGCACCGCCGGAGCCATAGAGATGCCGCCGCGGCTCGGAGGAGGGTTTTCCCGGCGAGCTCAGCGGGGCTTCCGCGGAGGAGGAGGAGGGGGAATCTGGGTATCCAATGTTCGCTTCCACGGCAACAAATGTGGCCCAATGTTCACTCTAACGCCATTTAAATGAACACAACCGCCAATGAAATACAATCATTCGTGTCGCTACGGTCACGACGTGTAAATAAATGAATAATCATGTTTTCGCACGGCGGCGTGCTACTAACCTACACTTAACAGTCTATTTACCGCCAGAGACATAATTGGTGTTTTATTAGCTTTACCGCCGCTAGGTTGTCCCTCTCCGTCAGAAGCGTTTTTATGGTTTCCAAAAATAAAATCTACGGGTACTATAGGAGTAAAGATTTCCTGCACAGCAATTGGTTTAAGCGGCTGTCAATCATCGGGAATGTCCAGGCGATGGTTAGCGAGCACGTCAATCAGTAGGATGTTCCCGCCCACTGATGCTGAGGATGTTAGTGGAACAAGCTTGCTACAAAACACATTTAATTACACAAGGTCCACTTCACACTGGCAAAAAAAAATACAAGCATCTTATTTTTTACTCTTAATTTATTTTAGGGACAATTTTGAAACAGATTTGGCATATCCTGCAGAAAAGTGCATCCAGACCAAAAATAATTACACAAAGTCTAAAAAGGACACAACATTAGGTACACCCGCACACTCTGTTGCAATGGTGTCAAAAGTGCGGCACAGGGGACATTTGCAGCAGACTTTTTTTTTTTTAAGCCCGCAGCGTATTGTAACAACATTGAAGAAGGCAGGTCACATCAGTACATTAGGAAGAAAGTTTAGGCGAGGTGTGAAAAATTTAAGGATGTGGGAGGCCCACGTTGCACATGGAAGACACTAAAACCAATCCAGTATGGATCAAAATATGCTCAAATAAACAGTTGACAAATAATTTTAGTGTAGTGCCAATATTTTTCATTAATTTGAATTTAACAACATACCGAGAGGGCCATTTGATTTGATTTATCTTTAAAGCCAAACAGGGCATAAAAGCCATCAAAAACATGTTATATTTTTTTACTTTTTTTGCTCAAATTTCTCAATAAACCTTCAGTCTTAAACAAAACTATCAAACGTGTACAGTGATCCATCATTTCTTGCTGTAATCGGTTCCGGACATGTCCGCAATAAATGCATTTCAATTAGAAATGTGTACCCCACCTTCCGCCCAACTGCAGCTGGGATACACTGCAGCCCCCCGCGACCCTGAAAGGGACAAGCGGTAGAAAATGGGTGGATGGATATTTTCTTAGCTAGAGCATAAAAAAACTGTTTAGAGTTCAATCTAAAAAAAAAAAATTCAACATTATGAGAGCCCTCTAGACATGAAATAACCCAATTTAGTCACATTTACACTCTTAATCCAATATAGTGATGCTGTGTGAGGCTGAGCCAATCAGTGGCCACGATACTGAACACTGTGTTCTAATTGGTTTGGGCTCATCTTGCAGCCAATATTATGTATTAATATGTATAGTTTGTTTTGACATTTTTATGCTTGAAAATGCTTGATGTAGGGCAAAACTGTTGCAGAAAATGCTTTAAAAATAAAAAATAAAAAAAAATAAAATGATCTGCAATGTGGTGAAGCTGCAATATTTGAAGTGTGATGTGTGATGTGTGGCAAAGGATGACCATTTTTGTTTGTTTAATGTTGACCCCTTTGATCAGATGCCAGGTGTAAAATAGTAAAACTGTTTTGCAAAGTAATACTCAATGCCGACTGTGGCACCTTTTGATCAAACGGCCTTCAAAAGGGTTAAAAAAACAAAAATGTTTGCTATTTTTGTTTAGGTCATAAGTTGATTGAGAGATTTGAGCTGAAAAAGTAAAAAATGTTTTTATGCCATTTTTTGAAATTATGGACTTATGTATTTTTTAGCTTTTGGGTATTGAGGAATAAATGACAGTTTGTACACCTGTAGAAAGAAATTCGGGCATTGAAATTTTTTAATTTAACATGAAAAAAACCCTCTGAGGAAAAAACATGCATAATAGAGTAACAACAAAAAATACGGCCAAATTATAGCAACAATTTAGTGAAGGAAAAAAAAGTCAGCCTTTGTCCTCTGAGTGTTAGAAAAAATAGTTGCGAGCCGTACTGGTCAACCCTTTTAAGGGGTACAAGACTTCAAGGGAGGTGTAGCTGATCAATAAAAATAAAGAAAAATATTTTCCAAACCTTTTTAAGGCAAAAAAAGTATTGATTTTTACTTCCTACAGTGAGGGAATAAGCAGAATCTGGGCGGGTTTTTAAAAAACTCCACAATATACAGTATTAATGCCAAATAAAAAATATGCATGATTTTTCACCCCAGTAATTTATCATTTTATAAACAAACTAGCATATTTACGGACACTATTATTTCTTAAGATGTCAATTATTTACTTGCATTTCTGAACAGAAAAATGTTGTTTAGGCCATACAAAATACGTTTTTTTGTCATGTGAGAAAAAATACTTTAACTGTTTGTTTTTTGCAAAATAAATCTGGTGACAATTAAGTTTCTGAAATATATATTTGTTTTGTCAACTATACTTAGGGTTGGGTTTAGCACGCTTATTAAAAGGGTGAAAAAAGTAGCATAAGAGTCCCACTTCCTTCAATTTATCAGTAAGTTTGCACACCTCTGATCTCATGAGATTCAAGACCTGAGCTGCCTTTACAAATATAACAATGCTTAGTTTTGATTAAAAAAAATTAAGGTTACAAGAAAAACATCTTTCACCCGCCTATCAAACCTCAGCATTATGAAAATTAATATTAAACAAATGCTGTATTGAATCTGAACATATTGCACAAAATGAAGTATCTGTCAAGGGAAAAATAATCACTTTTAAGCAAAGTATTGGAAAGTGCAAATGACAAAAGACAGGTATTGTTGCACCTAATATCACGTTAACATGACAAAGGAACCTATATAATTAAGTCAATTGTAGCTTTATCGCTAGAAAGTATTTCAAGACAGGAAGAGGCTTCATTAAAAACTATGCACCAAAAGCTAGGAGGTATTGTGTCTATTATTTTCCTCGACAGAATTATGTAGATACACTGGGCCAGTACCAATATTAACTGTATGTCTCAATGTTTGGCCCATGGGCAAAATGGTTTAATCCTGAGCCATTGGGCATTCATGAACAGAATATGTTATATTTTAGATTTAACTCAGTTGCATTTAGTTTGCAGTTTTCCTGCACTTGATGTTAGTTAGCTTATAGGTTTTGGACAAAGTAAGGGGGAGATATTCTTCATAATTAACCAAGGACAGGTCCCTGAATTTTTTAGCCTTTTTTGGACAATTCAAGGTTTGCAACTTGGTGGAAACAGTTTGCGGAAGAGCTATCTGTTCCCGTCGCACAAAACAAGGGCCATTAATGTATCCTTGATTGACCTCATAAACCTCTGACCTCACAAATTATCTTCTGGGTGAATGGACACACTCCAGAACCTTCTCAACAAATTTCCCAGAACAGCGACAGCTGCATATTTTAGCCAGGTGTCTAAATACCTATGTCCATATAGTGTACCAAAGTGACCGCCTTGACTTTGCGGAAGAAAACTCACATTCATCACACCAGAAGGAAAAGTGCCTATTTCCCAAGCTTGGGTCACCCGAGGGCAAAGCAAAAACCCTATGGTGACCTAAAATCTGCCTGTTTGCACATCATTTAGACATATTTTACAAAAGAGCTACAGTACATCATAATAGGATGTTAAAAGAGATTATGGATATTAATCCTAGTTTAACTGTGTTAATATGTGTGTAGATCGACTATAGAACCATATGTCTTCAAAAAGGCGGCTGAAGGGTTACCTCTGATGAAGCAAAGGAATAATGTTGAATGTTTTCAGCTTCAACCCAGATGGACCAGCGTCATGACTGTGGTGTACTCGTGTTGCAGAGAGTTTGAGTCAGTTTCAAACAGCTTGTAGTCGTTTTTAACAATGCGGTCGCAGCCGATTTCTCCGTTGCCGAACAGGCCGAAGAGCGGCACGTCGGGGAACACTTTTCGGAAGGCGTCGGCCTCCACATTGCTCTGGTTGTAGTAATTCTGGCCTCTGCCCACGCAGGCGAACATGAACCCCAGTGTATTCTTCTCCGGAATCTTAGCGGCCTTTAGCCTGCGGATTGTAGCTTCGGCCGTCTTGGGGCTGACCACGTCCTGGTCCAGGAGCACAGACGCTGCCTGCACTTTGGGGCCGCTCAAAGTAAGGCCCATCACGCCGCACCCTCCCTTGCTGCAGCTATAGAGACGTTGTGACAAGGAAGTGGGAATATTGGAGGGAGAACAATAACATTCCTAGCATTGATATCCACAGAAACATGCAAGTCCTCATACAGTGGCCTCTGCTCTAATTATAATCCTCTTTTTGATTAAATAGGCACAACACCTCAGAGACCCTCAGAGGGGGGAAAAAACTAGGAGTGCACAAAAATTATCGGGTTGATATTGGGAATCATGACGTCACATCGATAATTCGATAACATTATAAAAAGCTCAGATAACCGATTATTTTTTATTTTTTTTTAAAACCTCTCCAATGAGACGAGATTACCCATACTGTGCTGTAGGTTGGTTTTAGAGTAAACAAATGGAGTGCTCCTACTGCGTATGTTGCAAACTGTCCCCAAGATCACCAGACTTCACTACTCAAGAGGAAAACGTTGCACCGCCCGAACAAAAATCCCTGCAAACACAAGGAAAGGAAAAAAAAACGTTCGCTTTGACAAATGAAACCTTACCTGCCAACTACTAGTAACCATACCGAATAAATTTGTAGGCATCGGTGCCTTATTCTGATGCAAAGAAAATGCAGATTCAGCCATCTTCTTCTCTAACATTCTTGTTAGTAATGTGTTGTGACAGAAGCACACAGAGTCTGACGCTCTATTGCAAACAACAGCCCTCATTAGGATGTTAGGAAAAAAACTGAATTACTAAGTCGTTTTTTGCACTTTCTGTATTGCTGCAATAATCATGACCATTTGTTGTAGATTTTATTTCCTGTATTTGAATGTGTTACTTATCTATGATTCAATTTCTATCACTTAGTTGTTGAACTTGAATGTCACAAAATTACATAAAAAAATAAAAAAGCATAGTTTTGTTTGTTTTTTCTAAATAAATATATGTATGCAAGTACCGGTAGTTTGCGCACCGTTGAAGTACCTGCACTGTTGTTAAAGTACCGATTTGATGCAAGTATTGGTTAAAGGTAAACAAAACACTATTCAGGACATAAGCTGCACAGATTTATAGATTTGTTAGCTCTACCATAGCAGTGACGTCATGTTTGGTTAGGACAAATCTACAGGTACAGATGGTCAAATCAATCATTGTTTGACTCTTTTTTACTCCCAGGTGTGCACAAACTACAATTAAATCAACATTAAAAAAAACAATAGATATAAATGAGTTATCAGTGACAGTCTTAAGAAGGAGGTTGTCTGTATATGCTTCAAAAAAAGATGCGTACATTCCTACAAAAATAATAATTGCCTTTGACTGATACAACTGGCAGCTGAAATGTATAGTTGAGTTTACAAAAAAGTCCCTAATATTACAATAATTACAAAATATAGAGCATTAAAATGCATTTTGTTGCTGTTCAATGAAAAACGTCCAACTAAAAGTCCCAAATAAAGTCCCAAATAAAGTCCAAAATAAAGTCCAAAATAAAGTCCAACTTTATTTTCTAGCCAAAAAAATTGTTTGGGAGAAAAAACAACCACAATTTGAGACAACTCTCTCGCAGTGATTTCCGGCCTATACAGCGCACCTAAATATGAGCTAAATATGATATACTGTACATCATCTGAAATAACTAAAGTACCAAAAGTATCTGTATTTTTATTTGAGAATCGATATTTTAGCATAAAGATCTGGTATCGGCAGTGTCCATATTTCAGTATGCAGTAGTCTACCGGAA
The DNA here is from genome assembly GCF_033978785.1 of Entelurus aequoreus. NCBI lineage: Eukaryota > Metazoa > Chordata > Actinopteri > Syngnathiformes > Syngnathidae > Entelurus > Entelurus aequoreus. The sequence continues at coordinate 30,635,898 of NC_084732.1, forward strand.
AAGTCCCTTAATGTAATCTCGTGTGGTAGTGGATTTCCGTTCTGTCTGGTGACTGTTTTCTTTTTCGATCGCCAGGTCGATTCGACTTTAGGGCTATGTCATGTGAATTTCCATGATGAGGGTAAGTGCATAAGATCCTAAAAGGCCGACTGAATTATTGTGCGAGTACGTTTGATTTAATATGAACAATTTAATTGGTCCACCGTGTCCCGTTTGACAATTTCATTGGTCTGATGTGACAAAGCTACATTTATTGTACAAATGTAAAGCTTGTGAACCCGGAAAAATCCATAAATTAAAAAAGTAGCGTCTTATAATACGGGAATTACAGTATCACAAAATAGAGGCCTGATATTCTCTGCAGTTAAAGTAAAAACCTTCCGCCACTATATGAGGAAATATAAAGATATAGCACACTCAGCTGACAGGTGTTGTTCTTTCTTACCAGTATCTGGTGGGAACAAAGACTTTTTCTACCAGTCCTCCCGTGATCAGAGCTGTGCTCTTGGCCAGAGGCACCAGTATTTGGTTAAGGAATTGCACCCCTCTGGATCGATACGTCTCATAGAAAAAGATAAGCACCACTCGTAGCTCTGGGTTGTCTACAAGTCCTGCAGGCAAAAGTCCCATCACCAAATTTAATAATTACATAATGGCGAATAAAAGCATAAATCCTCTTGTAAAATATTTACATTTGTTTTAATTCAAACTAAATCAAGGAGTAATACATAAAAACTTGACAGTGACAACTAATTTACTGATTATAAAACAATCATGTATAATATTAAAATTTTTAAAATACGCGTTCACTCACCTGCTTCTTTCAGATCAGTTGGGAGGAAGGTATTCAAACAGAAGTGAAAAGGTTTGATGTCGACACCCTCCATGCTGGGGAACATTAGGGCAAAGCCGGCCTCCCCCTCTTGATGCTCTTCTGGAGGCCTGCAGCTCGAGCCAGTGGGAGTCACTGCAAACACACAAATGTTTAGAAACACTTGTTAAAGCTATACAATGAGTTGTGTTCCAACTTTTGACTGGTATTGTAAATTGAAAAAAATTGGTCTTCTACACAAAAATACTTCATTCAAATGTACCTATTAGAAAGATTGTATGTTTTTGACAAGCACACAAGCAGAAGTATAGTAGTATGTCATATTGTTTCTCAGAGTTTGCGCCTAGTATTAGAGGAACTGCAGCTCAGCAAGCTTCATCAACAATGCGATACGTTCCTATCATTTTGTTTAATTTCAAGAGCTATGTGAGAGGGTGGAACTATAAGAGACAGTTCTCCTATAACCAGACTGCATTTTGATCATTAATATTACTTACTTATTAGTTCAAAACTCCTGAATGAATGGACACCCCACCCTAAACCTAACGTCACCGCCTCACATACACAGTTGGTATGTTTATCATATCAAATCTAACTTTACTTGTATAGTACTTTTCATAAATATAAAATGTTGCACAAAGTGCTTTACATTTAAAAATGTCTAAAAAAACCAGTGCCTCCCTCGAAACTGTCTAAATCTGTTAGTGAGCACTTCTTCTTTGCCAAGATAATCCATCCCACATCACAGGTGGGGCATATCAAGATGCTTTTTAAACAGCATGATCATTGCGCAGGTGCGCCTTAGGCTGCCCACAATAAAAGGCCTCTCTGAAATGTGCAGTTTTGCTTTATTGGAGGTTTGGGTGGGGGTCAGTATCTGATGTGACTACCATTTGCCTCACGCAGTGCAACACATCTTCGCACAAGGTTGGTCAGGCTGATGATTGTGGTCTGTGGAATGTTGGTCCACTCCTCTTCAATGGCTGTGCAAAATTGCTGGATATTGTCAGGAACTGGAACACACTGTCGTATACGCCGATCAACAGCATCCCAATGTCCAGTGTGTATGCTGGCCACGCAAGAGTTGGGATATTTATAGCTTCCAGGAATTGTGTGTAGATCCTTGCAACATGGGGCCGTGCATTGTCATTCTGCAACATGAGGTGATGGTCTTTAGTGATTGGCACAACAATGGCTCTCAGGATCCTGTCGCGGTAGTTCTGTGCATTTAAAACGCCATGAATAAAATGCACTTGCGTTCGTTGTCGATAACATACACTGCCCATACCATAATCACGGGCCACCAGATTTACAACATTCACATCAGCAAACCGCTTTCCCACACACGCTGTCTGCCATCTGCCCTGAACAGTGAGAACCGGGATACATCTGTGAAGAGAACACCTCTCCAACGTACCAGATGCCATCAAATGTGAGCATTCGCCCACTCAAGTCGGTTACAACAGACTGCAGTCCGGTTGAGACCCCGATGAGGACAACGAGCATGCAGATTAGCTTCCCTGAGACTGTTTCTCACAGTTTGTGCAGAAATTATTTGGTTATGCAAGCCAATTGTTGCAGCAGCTGTGGCTGGTACCAGACAATCATGGAGGTGCACCTGCTGGATGTAGAGGTCCTGGACTGGTGTGGTTACACATGGTCTGCGGTTCCGAGGCCGGTTAGTAGTGATGGGTCCGGCAACACCGATGTATCGGCGCATGCGTCGAGCTCATAGAGCGATACCCTGTGTCGGTGCGCGTATCGCTTTTAGAAAGTCACGTGACCGAACACGAGCTGTTTTGGTCACGTGACCGCTCATGAGCTGTTCTGGTCACGTGACCGCTCATGAGCTGTTCTGGTCACGTGACCGCTCATGAACTGTATCGCACTGACGCCTGCGCGCCAAACTGTGTTTATTATGAAGCGGCGCAATGCGTGTTGTTGACGAACACCATTAGGGCCGCTTGTTGTCACTGTCACTCAAAGTTGCATTTCAAAATTACACAGAATAAATGTGTTTATTTTGTTTAGAATTCAGATGGGTTTGATTTGGTGCGCGGCATATATTGGCTGTGCGCCGCACGGTGTGCGCGGAGGACGCTTGAGCACTGCGCAATTGCGCAGGCGCGCACCTCAGAGGGAACGTTGCTCACAGGGCACAGAGGAGGCGTCAGTGCGATACAGTTCGCGTATCGGGCACGTGACCAAAGCAGCTCATGATCGGTCACGTGACTTTCTAAAAGCGGTACGCGCACCGACACAGGGTTTCGCTCTATGAGCTCGACGCATGCGCCTATGCATCTGTGTTGCAGGACCCATCACTACTGTTACTAGAGAAGGTACAGGAATGACGGCGTGGCGAAGTTGGTAGCGTGGCCGTGCCAGCAATCGGTTACTGGGGTTCAATCCCCACCTTCTACCATCCTAGTCATGATACATGTTCACATTATTTGACTGTATCTAAAAAAGATAAAAATATATTTTTATTTAAATGAAGATATGAAATAATCCTAAATGAAATACAATGACTTGGTTTATATTATTGTATATACTAGGTCATAAAATCAGTGTCAGTTGAGTCGGTCCATAGGTTGCCTGTAGGGATTTTTAATGTCCAGCAGATGTCAGTATTTAGTGACACAGTATCGACACAGTATCAATACAGTTTTGCAATGTGTCGAAACGCTTCATGAGGCCTCATCAACCCATCACTACCGGTTAGATGTACTGCCAAATTCTCTGAAACGCTTTTGGAGACAGCTTATGGTAGACAAATGCACATTCAATTAACGGGCAACAGTTCTGGTGGACATTCCTGCAATGAGCATGCCAACTGCCTGCCCCCTCAAAATTTGTGACATCTGCAGCATTGTGCTGTGTGATAAAACCGCACATTTCAGAGTGGACTTTTATTGTGGGCAGCCTAAGGCACACCTGTGCAATAATAATAATAACGCTGTTTAATCAGCATCTTGATATGCCACACCTGTGAGGTGGGATGGACTATATTGGCAAAGAAGAAGTGCTAAAGAACAAATATTTACACACATTTGTGAACAATATTTGAGAGGAATAGGTCTTTTGTGTATACAGTAAAAGATTTAGATCTTTGAATTCAACTCATGAAAAAAGGGAGCAAAAACAAAAGTGTTGCGTTTATATTTGTGTTCAGTGTAAAAAAAACAGTTTTAAAATAATAATTTTTACTATTAAAGAAAAAAAACTATTCAAAGCTAACTAGCACTGTGGGCAAAAGTAATTGTTCCCTAATCCTAATGACTGGTTGGGCCACCCTTAGCAGCAACAACTGAAATCAAGCATTTTTTATAACTGGTAATTAGTCTTACATTTGGCCAGATGTAACAAGACACACACCTTCCAAAAAGTAAAACTTTAATCTTGTCAGTACATAGAATAGTTTCCCAAAAGTCTTGGGAATCATTCAGATTTTTTTTCTGCAAAAGTAAGACATGTCTTTCTTTTTTTTGGTCAGCAGTGGTTTTAGCGTTGGAATTCTGACCTGGACGCCATTTTTACTTGGTCTCTTCCTCAGGGTTGAGTCATGAAAATTGACCTTAACTGAGGAAAAGGAGGCCTGTAGTTTTTTGGATGTTTTTCTGGGTTCCTTTGTGACCTCTTGGATGAGACGTTGCTGTGCTCTTGGGTAATTTTTGTAAACCAGCTACTTCTAGGAAGGTTTACTATTGTTCCATGTTTTCTCCTTTTGTGGTTGATGGCTCACACCGTGATTCGCTGGAGTTCTAAAGCTTTAAAAAATGGTTTTATAACCCTTTCCAGACTGATAGATGTTAATTATTTTCTTGATTGCATCATCGTATTTTGTTGTAGCTTTTTGAGATCTATTGGCCAACTGAATTTTGTCAGACAAGTTCTATGTAGGTCATTGTTGATTGAACCGGTCTGGAGGTAATCAGGATTGGGTGTAGTCAGTGAAATAAACTCAGGTTTTCGTAAAAAATGTTTCCCACATAGGACCAGGTAGGTTTGGATAGCTTTGCTCCCTTAGAACATTAAATAATCATTTTACAACTGCATTTTGTGTTTACTTTGGTTATCTTTGTCTAACATTTAAATTTGTTGGCTGGTTTAAACATTTATGTGGTTAATATATTAAAAAATAAGTATTTGAGAAGGGGGCATATACTTTTTCGGGGCACTGTATGTGATATGAAAAAGTGCCTGTCTGGTGTAGCCACGAATAGATTATATTTTTACCTTTTTTTCTATCACAAATGTTGGCGCTGTGTAAGATATTGGACTGTACAAGTGTACCTAATGAAGTGTCTTGAGTGTATGTGACAGACGTGCCTCATTTCACTCAATTTTTTGCTGACGTGCAGAATAAATCGTACATTACAGAAAACATTTCACACAGGGGTGTCTCATTTCTCTCCCGGCCTGGACTCTCTGGACGAGGCATTTTTCAATACCCTGCAGTCCATAACCAACATGCATAAATAACTTGTACTCTAGGCTATAAGGAAACCTATTACATGTCAGCCTAGCCTTCATACATTGCCATACATAATCCAATCACAGATTTCCTTCAATTGAATTAGAGCCGCCCACGACGACCCTGTGGTGACCCCACCCCCTCAGCTGCAATATCACCCAAATGAGTGTTATGGCAAAACAGCCGGGGCCACCATTAGGCCTGATCGACGACGGCAGCCTGACAGGCCATCATCCCCGCAAAGGAGAGCCTGTCTGATGGAGAGTCACTTCTCCGCAGGGTTGTGATTATGTAGAGAAATGGTGAGCGGGGGCGACGCAGACGAGGCCATCGATCAGGGGAGGGAGGTGCCAGCCCTCCATTCTGACTCGACACCGGCAGCATGGATTAATGCCGAGCTGTCTGCTGGAAAGCGGCCGATTCCTCTTCTCAAGTTGCCTGGAAGGCATCTATTCCACATCGGAATTTATGTCCTTCACTGCTGTTTAGGGCAGCAAGGCCACAGCTCGGGATTACCAAGGAAACATGCACCAGTTACATCTAAACTGTATGAGTGCACAACTTGCAGTGCCTAAAAAACTCTTCCGAACTAGCAACAAGTGACTGTCCCTGCTTTATTTGCTTCCTTCAGTTTTGCCATAGTTGTCAAATTCAGAAAAGAACAAGTTCCATTTCAGTTGAAAGCTGTTAGTACAGTTTGTCTTTCAATGTAACAATGTGACAAACAAAACTTTTATCCTGAAGGATTTCTTCACTTCCCGCGGACTGGACTTCCTCTCTGTGACGGAAACATGGCTGAGAGCCGGTGAGTCCGCCCCTCTTAATGAACTTCTGCCTCCGGAGTGTTCCTACTTTAATTCTCCGCGGTCGTCCGGCCGAAAAGGAGGAGGATTAGCAGTCGTTTTTAAAAATGACTTTAAATGCCGTCAGATCCGCGTGCAATCCTCCTTTTCAAGCTTCGAACTGTGCATGTTTGAACTGGGTCTTTCTGATGTCGTCCTGTGTGCCGTCGTCTACTGACCACCCAAGTACCACAAAGACTTTATAACTGACTTTTCTGAATTTCTGGCTGAAATCCTGCCCAAATATGACCGTGTCCTTATTGTGGGTGATTTTAATATTCACACCTGCTGTCCAGACGAGTCGCTTTCCAGGAGCTTCCTGAATGTAATTGACTCTTTTAACTTCGTACAATCTGTGTGTGGTTCCACACATGAACGCGGGCATACACTCGATTTAGTGCTCTCGTATGGTTTGTGTGTTTTTAATTTGGACATTTGCGACGCTGTGTTCTCTGATCATATGCCGATCCTGTTTGATATTCCCACTCAGTGTCCGGTTAAATTGTGCGCTCCTCCTCAACGCTCTCGCATGTTTAATTCTTCGTCTCCTGCTCTGTTCTCCTCAATTTTTTCGACTCTTTGTGAGGATAATTCTGCAGCCTCTGTATGTTTGAATACTGAAGAGTTGGTTTCTGGGTTCAACTCTATTTGTTTACAAACACTGGACACGATCGCTCCTTTCAAGTGCCGCCGATCTAAAGCCACGCCTCAGCCCTGGTTGAATGAAGTCACTCGGGCTGCCAGGCGCAAGTGTAGAATGGCAGAGAGAAAATGGAAAAAAGACAGGCTGCATGTGTCCTTTGCCATTTGTAAAGAAAGCCTGTTTTCCTTTCAGATGACTGTAAAGGCAGAGATGAATATATATCTATCTCAGATTATATCTTCTAACTATAACAACCCCAGAGTTCTGTTTAAAACTATTAACACGGTCATTGATGCTCCCAAATCTGTTGGTTTTGATGCTTCTTTTGAATTCTGTGAAAATTGTCTCAATTTTTTCACTGACAAAATTGTGTCAACTAGAGCCAGTTTATCTCAGCCTTCATATGACCCTTCTGTTCCACTGAATTTCTCTTCTGTTTTCCATCAGTTTGAGCCGGTGTCCTTTTCTGTTTTAAATGACACAGTTAGTCATATGAAGCCCTCTGGTTCTCCCGCAGACTCCCTCCCACCTCGCCTGTTTAAGGAGGTACGTGCTACTATTAGATCAAGTGTCCTTAACATTATCAATAGTAGCCTCTCTTCTGGAATAGTTCCAGTAGAGTTTAAACATGCAGTGGTGCGACCTCTACTTAAAAAAACCAAGCCTCGACCCCTCTATCCTCTCTAACCTTAGACCTATCTCTAATCTTCCATACATTTCTAAAATATTAGAGAAGGTTGTCTACAGTCAATTGTTGCCCTTCTTAGAGGATAATGGTATCACTGAGTTGTTCCAGTCCGGTTTTAAAGCCCTCCACAGCACAGAGTCAGCGCTTTTAAAAGTTTTTAACGATATCCTCCTGTCAACTGATTCTGGTAAATATGTTGTCCTGGTGCTTTTAGATCTGTCTGCTGCTTTCGACACCGTCAACCACGCCACCTTAATCACTCGTCTTGAGAACTGTGTGGGCATTAAGGGCACCGCCCTCAACTGGTTCCGGTCGTACCTAACTGACAGGAGTTTTTGTGTAAAAATAGACAGTTTTATGTCTTCCACAGCTCCTTTACCACATGGGGTTCCCCAGGGCTCAATCCTTGCCCCAATCTTATTTGCGCTTTACCTTCTCCCCCTTGGTTCTATTTTTAGGAAGTACGATATTGCATTTCATTTTTATGCCGATGATTGCCAGATTTATTTTCCCATGGCACAAAATAACATGGTTCAATGTCTTATTGACTGCCTGCACGACAGCAAAGCCTGGCTTTCAGCTAACTTCCTGAGCCTAAATGAAGACAAAACAGAATTTATGTTGTTCGGTCCAAGTCGCTCCCCATCCCTCAACGTTGACCTCGGCACTCTGACCCCGTATCTCAGCGACTGTGTCACAAACCTGGGGGTAAAGTTCGACTCAGATTTTAAATTCGAAAAACAAATCAGCAGCGTCGTACAAAAAAGCTTTTATCAATTACGCCAAATAGCGAAAGTGAAACCGCTTCTATCAGGACATGATCTCGAGAAATTAATCCACGCCTTTATCTCGACTCGTTTAGACTACTGCAATGCCCTGTATGTAGGCATTAGCCAGGCCTCCCTCGCCCGCCTGCAGCTCGTGCAGAACTCTGCTGCTCGTCTGCTAACACAGACCCACAGACGTGAGCACATCACCCCTATATTAGCGTCCCTTCACTGGCTCCCTGTGCGTTACAGAATCAATTTTAAACTCCTTTTATTTGTTTTTAAATGTCTAAACAACCTCGCGCCAACATATCTCTCCGACCTCCTTCAGCCTTACTGCCCCACCCGATCCCTAAGATCAGCCGATCAGCTGCTACTGACGGTCCCGGACACAAGGCTGAAGCTTAGAGGTGACAGAGCTTTCGCCGCTGCTGCTCCCAAGCTCTGGAACGACCTACCTCTTAGTGTTAGACAAGCCTCCTCTCTTCTTGTTTTTAAATCTCTCTTAAAAACATACTTTTATTCCATGGCTTTTAACACTGAGTGATACCCATCCTGCAATGGCGCCCCATAATACACCTGCTGTGAACCTGTTTTTATGTTTTTATATTTTATTTATTTATTTTTTATCGTGTTCTGTTTGTGTTGTGTTGTGTTTGCTTGGTTCTCGTATTATTTTTAACCTGCCCATTGTACAGCACTTTGGCTACCCCTGTGGTAAATTTTAAATGTGCTTTATAAATAAAGTTGATTTGATTTGATTTGAATGTAGCTACATAAGTAGTACTTTTCATATAAATTACCACTGACAACATATGATCTTACATTGAGGGAATAAGAGAAAACATTCTTACAGACGATGCCAGGTGCAGCAATGCCCATGACGTCACAATTTCGAGGGAACAGGTCCTCAACTGTGTCTTGACTGTGACGGCTCCTTTTTGCTGCAGAAAATTTGAGAAAGATGAAGAATACTTAGTCACTACGATAACAAAATAGTTTGATCCTTTGATGTAGAGGGAAAATTAATAACCCTCACAGATGAGGCTAGGTAAACCTAACATAACATCTTTAAGTGAAATAAAATCCATCTGTAAAATAAAATCTGTCAGTGTATCATCCACAGAACCTACAGAACCCTGTTTTTTAAACTCAAATGAAATACTCCTCATTACTGGATTTGTTGGAACATGTGGATTATAGGTGAATGGAAATCAGAAATGTTTGATTGACACGTGGGTTCAATGTTAGCTAAAATATAACAGCTATCTAGCTGTCAGAGAGCTGTTTCCCCCTTATCTGCTGTAATATCTTAATTTGTGCTGAAAGCCTGTCACTCAACCAATTCCTAGAGTAAATCTACATCAACAAGTCCAGTCATTTTCCCTGTGTGTCCTGTTTTCAACGCCAGCTAAGACTATTTGCCATACGCAACTGGAAAATGTCCCAACTCACCTCATCTTCCTGTGACAGAAAACTACAGGAAACTGCAGGATAGCATCACCAGCCTGGGGTTTCATCTTGAGGAGAAAGACAGTATTGTTCTTAAGTTCTCCAAAGTTTCTTCTACCCAGGCTATGCAACTTGCTTTTGTCAGCTCCTGTCTTCTTAATCCGACCAAGTCCATCCTCTTCAAGGATTGTCTCGCCTTGCTCTGTCTCACCGACTGACCGTGACAAAACAATCGCATAGACCAGCTACGTCATTGCGGGGACTCCTGAGCCAGACGAGCCATTGGCAGAACCTGACGACCCCTGGCTACCCCTGGACAGTAGGCCAAAGACAAACTACCAGGGAGATTTGCGGTGATGTTCGAACGACGGAGCCACTCTCTGGTCAGGGCGAGGCTCCTCTGTGCTCTACTCAACTTCAGCCGAAACAGCAACGAACAAACGAGCACCTGCTCGCGCTTGCTTCAACACCTCGCCAACCACTGACAAATAAACATGTAGTTCTTGGCGATGATGTCTACGCCCAGCTGCAGGCAAGCCTTTCTCCTCAACTCGCCGTTGTCTGCTGAAAGAGGCTGTTCTTTGGCGAAGCTTCGAAAGTTCTTACCATCCTGAAACCACGGAAAGCAACGTACCTCCCACCATTGTAGAGCATCATCCACCCGCACCAAATCCCCTTTTCAACCCAACTACACTAATCATCAGTAATTCAATTACCAGAAATATTCCACTTTCAAATGCAATCACCCACTGTTATCCTGGTGCCACTGTGCTTGACAAACAAGCTCAAAAACCTCATCCCATCCCTCCCATCAACAATCAAGAGGATAATCATCCACACTGGCTCAAATGACACGAAATTCACAATCCAAAATTACAAAATCTCATTTCAAATTCCTCTTCAACTCGTTAAAAAGCACTGAATGGCCCCCTTCCCACCCTCAATCGTGCACCTGATAATTTTAGCATAATCCTTATCCTCCACACTTGGCTCCAGACCACCTACAGGACCTTTTTGGTCACTTTTATTGATAATTGTAATTTAATCTTTTTTTTTTTTTTTTTAACAGTGATGGACTTCACCCAAACAAGCTTGGCTCACATATCATAAAATCAAACATACAATACAGTGTGCAAACGTCAGCTGATTGACTAGTGACACCTACATTTTTACCGCTGCACTGTAAACCCCCAACCCAGTACCACAGCAACCCTCTGCATCCCCTCAGCCCATTCACTTCTTCTGGTCCCTTTGTACCCATACTCTATTCCATCATGCTCAAACCAGAAGTCACATGGCATATCTGTGCACTATTTACCACTCCTCACAACCAGTCAGCAAGCACCACAAACTCCATTTTGCATTAGTTCACACCCGCTCCCTGAACAACAAATCTTCCATCCTACATAAATTCATCACTGACAATAACCTGAAGTTCCTCTGTCTAACTGAAACCTGGCATAAAAAATTAGACTACTCCTCACTCAATCAGACCACACGCACCGGATACACATACTGTACATCAGAAAACCCCTTCTGGAATGGTGGGGCGGTGGCATTGCTGTAATTCACAAAGCGGACATTCACTTTTGTCACCTCCACCCTCTCCCGTCTCATCATGTGAACACCTGCCTGCAAACTCTCTGGCCCCACGCCCTTGGTCACTGCTGTCATCTAGCGCCCACCAAAAATGAATTATTTCTTCCTTTCTGACTTCTCCAACTTCCTGATCCAACTCTGTGCAATATCTCCATGCATTTTACTCTTTAAGTGGCTTTATGGGCAGTGTGTGTTATCGACAATTTTTACATTGACAATGCCAACAACAAATCGGCCTCAAATTCCTGGAATTTCTACACTAATTTTTCCTAATTATTGGTCCAAAATACCTCACCAATTCTGTCAAATATTTTACCATATTCTTAAACAGCCTCATCCTGTCCCCCTCCACACACATCCAGTACCTTGGTCTTATCTTGGACATTAACGTTTCATTTGAAACTCATGTCAAACGTCAATAAAACAGCCAACCTTCACCTCAGGAAATTTGCCTGTCTTCATTTTCTCCTTTTCAACCGCTGAAACTCTTATTCATGCATTCGTCACCTCCATACCGGATTACTGCAACAGCATCCTTTATGGTTAATCTTCCAAAGTATTCCATAAACTTAAACTCATCCAAACCTCTGTTGCACACCTCACTCTTTTCCATCGCTAGGAGCACATCACCCCTATCCTCCAAGAACTTCACTGGCTACCTCTCCCACAGCACATCTAGTTCAAAATCCTTCTCCTGACCCATAAAGCCCTTCACAACATAGCCCCCTTGTACCTCTCTGTCCGCCTCACATTCCTGTTATAAACCTACGTTCTACTAACAACCACCTGCTATCCCCTACTCATAGAACCCAACACCGAACCTAGGGGGACCGTGCCTTCTCCATCGCTGCCCCCACCCTCTGGAACTTTCTACCCCATTCCATCCACTCATGTCAAACCCCGCATTCAAAAAACCCTGTTAAAAACCCACCCTTTCAAAACTGCTTTTAATACTTGACAAATCATCGCATAATACAATGTTCCCCTTCATTTTGCCCATTTTTATGTTGATTTAAACTGGTTGTTTTATTATTTTATTATACTGTATATGCTTTTATGATAGTGGTCATGTTTTGTTTTGGTTACGTTTAAGTTTCGTTAAGTACCTTTTAAAAGCACTATATAGATCAAATTAATTATTATTATAAAAATAATAATATTACAAAATTAAGCAATGTTTTTTCAATGCAATCAAATGAATGATGCTAGAAATGCACAGTCCTGGATGACCAAGATGTAGCCCACTGGATGTGTTCACGCCTTTGAGTAAATAAGCAAATACAGCATATCCCATTATGGGCCGTATTGATAATTCAAGTACTATGGTGTACCAAATGTTGCCAGTGAATGTTTTCAAGATTAATTTCAATGTATAAGTATTTTATAGCATTGGCACAACTTTAAACCTAACACATATGGAGGTATGTTTATCATGCAGCAGGTGTGCTGTATTTAATTTAATACAGTACAGTTTATGCCAGGGCTATTCAACTAGCAACCCCGGGGCACAAAATTGTCCCAGGATTGAAACCATCAGGTTCAGTTCAAAACTTGGGAGATAAACTTTTTTTCAGCAAATTCCTAAAAACACTATTAGAGTGCTCCTGTTTTATAGAGGAAGTTGGGCCACTGTAAACACATTGGCAAATCGTTGCATAGATATTTTAACCTCGCTAGCAAACATAGAACTCTGTGATTTACAATATAAATCACAAATCATAACTGAGGCGTTCAAGGCACCCATTTAAATCCTCTCCTTTTCAGCAGTTACAAATGAATAAATGGATCAAAATTAAATGTCTACTGTAGAGGACACTGGTTCTCAGGAATATAAAAAATAAGACTAATAGTAGTCGTGTAATAATAATACACTAACAATAAAGGGGGAGTCTGGCACCTGGCCTCCAAAATAATTTAGGTAAATATTCCTGGTATATGACATATGTAATACAAACCTCGATTCCGTCTGTAGCAGTGCACGTCTTCATTGCGGGCCTCACAATCCACCATTGCAATAACTGTTTTGGGCAGGAGAAATACTTTCTGCAAATATCAGAAAACAAAAACAAACTTTATAATGGGTCGAGTTAGTTTAAATTAGTCATTATGTAGAAATGCATATTTCCCAATAAGTCTGGGAGATAACGGACGGACTTATTGGCAAAGTATTCACCGCGGGATGGATCGCCGCTGTGGTCTCCCAGAGCGTTTACTAATTGCTAATTACGCCATAGTGAGTGGCGAACGGACCGCTGTTTTCACAGTTCAACTGTGTTTGTGTTGTTTTCATCACCATTCACACCAATACTAATGACGTAAGAGTGGTTCTTAAACTTTTTTCACCAAGTACCACCTCCAAAAAAACTTGTCTCTCCAAGTACCACCACAATGACCAACATTAATATACAGTTCAGTAGTAGGCCTAAATATTCATTAAAAACAAGGCAGAGGTTTTATTTAACAATATTAAATGATAAAATAAATAAATGGGTTATACTTGTATAGCGCTTTTCTACCTTCAATGTACTCAAAGCGCTTTGACAGTATTTCCACATTCACCCATTCACACACAAACTCACACACTGATGGCGGGAGCTGCCATGCAAGGCGCTAACCAGCAGCCATCAGGAGCAAGGGTGAAGTGTCTTGCCCAAGGACACAACAGACGTGACTAGGATGGTAGAAGGTGGGGATTGAACCCCAGTAACCAGCAACCCTTCGATTTCTAGCACGGCCACTCTACCAACTTCGCCACGCCGTCAATATTCTGGCCACCGTAACATTACAACACTAACACTGCATTTGAATATGGGAAAATAAACACTATAATTAAATCAAGTAATTCTTTGGCATACCACTATGGAACCCGCGTCCCACTAGTGACAAAGTCGTACATAGAGAGAGTATGGTCAACCCGGTTTTAGGTGATCTCCTCAATTAAAGGTAAACAAAGGCACTCGCATGACTATGGGGCACCATGACTGCTACTAGCTTTGAGCTGATGCTGTGTGTCTGCGACACTTTCTTAGTTTTTTGTAGTGTAAAAATGTCCTGTTGTGCAGCATTGGGCTGCTCCACCCACAATAAAATGCATAAAGCTTTTACATCGCTTTTCCCACAACCCGGAAAGAATACAAGGTTGGGAAGTGAAGGTTTGCCGTCAACACTGCAGATCCACCAACTACAGAGTCTTGTGCCAGGTAAACAATGAAGCCCTCAACACAACATCTGCATTTTGTTCAGAAGAGAACACATAGAAGCTAATACAAATAACAGAAGAATTAAACAAATTAAAGAGATGGTTTGAAAAAACAGACTATGCTTGAATCTTAGTAAAACTAAGATGATGCTATTCAGTAAGAGCAGAAGAGAAAGTCGAACACAAATAAAAAACAGAGTAGACATTGAAACAGTAAAAGAACACATGCACAGTGTCTCTATTCAATATCCTTGTCTGTGAGTGACCCGTAACAACAACCGAAGAGAGACGTACACGTACTGGTTTGATTGGTCAATAGAGAACCAATAAAATGTGTCACGTTTCATGTCTCTGAACATTAAAAAACAGAAGGCAACTCTTGACCCCAACAAACTTGTTTTGACGACACTGTTCTTCATCTTGTTCTGTTGTTCCAGGTCACTCATGGGCCCCGTTTACACTGCACATCAAATCTATTTTTTTTTGCCATAAAGTGACACAGAAGAATATCGGATATTTTTTGCCAGCCTGAAAGCTCCAAAGTGGTTCAAATTTGATATTTTCCGATCAGACTCAAGTCACATCAGGAGATAGTCCGAATCCGATTGGAATCTTATTATTTTAAATGTGACTTCAATATAAACAGAAATGCGACAGACCTGAATGCGATATTAATGTGACTTCTGCGTCCTCTTTGGGCGAGATACGTTATTCGTGTGCGCGGGGAAAGACGCAGCTCGCCAGCGGAAGTCGATACGTCATCACAACATCCTGTTTCAGTGACTGAAGTATTTTTTCGGCGGAGAATAAACAAGTAGTTGAACACAAACATAATGCTAAAATGTTCTATTCATATTTATTACTACAAACATGTATTTTTAAGTGCAAAGAATTGTGCAAGAACATCCACTGTTTCAAGCAAATATTTAAAAAATCTTGCAGTGAAGTGGGTTTAAAGTGCAATGTAAACATCCAGTGTAAAAGATACATTTTCACTTTAGTGTCTTTCAACTTTTATTTTATGAGAAGGAGTGTCCTCTACAGTGGACATGTGTATATCTGTTTGGAAAATGTTGTTACTCAGAAAAGTAAACGAACAATTTAACTTTTAAAAAAGTAAATCAGTCCAATTAAATTGGCGGCCCGCAGGGCACAACCGGCCCGCCAAAGCTTTTCATTTGGCCCACCAGACATCATCCAAATAGGCTTGATGAAACTATTCAAACTAGAATTTACCATGTATGCAGTACTTCGGCCAACCTGCAGGGGCAACAACGAGGCACACCAGCGGGGTGAGTAGAAGAAGACTACTCATTCAACCCTTTACTTTGCAATTAAGTACACGCAGTCTCAAAGGAATATAACCTGCAGAGGCACTTTCTGACGAAAAATTTCCATTTCGATGTCAAGGCCCTGAGCCCATTGGCTCTTGAAACTGCGGCCCTCTTCATTATGTAGTTGAATAACCCTGATGTAAATACCTCACAAACTGACGTTTAGCTTCAAATATATTTTCTGGGTGACAGTTTATGAGGTGGCGACTTATCCAGCAGACTGCCTTCCACCCGAGTGCAGCTGGCTTTTGTAGTAGTAGAAGTAGAGACTTCCTTGTTCATTTACAAAATCCGGTCAACTTCCTTTGTTTTCACTTACATTGGGGTCACATTGAGGCCTGTGTGCGTTTATACTGAAGTCTGATAAAGTTCACATTTTAATTGCAGTGTAAACAGTCAGCTGGAAAAAAAATTAGATAAAAAAAAAAAACTCTAATTTGGGCCTTTTTAACCTGCAGTGTAAACATAGTTACAGACAAGGATACTAAAAAAAAGACACTGCGCTTGTGCAATCTATCTATATGTCCAAACATTGAGCCTTGTAAACCAAAAATGTTTACACTTGTTTTAATTCCCATTTTCGATTTTCAAACACATAAACACATTCAGATAACGGATAATGGATAACGATCGGTTTCCCGTTTTTTTATTATCAAACCAAAAAATGGGGAAAATTTATTTTTTATTCCAAACGAAAAACAAATGGCCGCGACGGACGTAAAAACGTTCATTTTTGGATGTTTTTTAAAGCGCCTTATAGGCAGAATAGTGTGACTCCCGTTGACTCTATTGCTAGCTGACTTTACCAGGGTTTATTTACAAGTTAAATTGCATAAAAACAAAAATATGTTCCGGTCAGACAACATTTTTAAAAAGTTCCCCTGTAATATCTATCCATCCATCCATCCATCCATCCATCTATCCATCTTTTTCTGCTTATCCAAGGTCGGGTCGCAGGGGCAGCAGCCTAAGCAGGGAAGCCCAGACTTCCTTCTCCCCAGCCACTTCGTCCAGCTCCTCCCGGGGGATCCCGAGGCGTTCCCAGGCCAGCCGGGAGACATAGTCTTCCCAACGTGTCCTGGGTCTTCCCCGTGGCCTCCTACCGGTCGGTCGTGCCCTAAACACCTCCTTAGGGAGGTGTTCGGGTGGCATCCTGACCAGATGCCCAAACCACCTCATCTGGCTCCTCTCGATGTGGAGGAGCGACAGCTTTACTTTGAGCTCCTCCCGGATGACAGAGCTTCTCACCCTATCTCTAAGGGAGAGGCCCGCCACCCGTCGGAGGAAACTAATTTCGGCTGCTTGTACCCGTGATAATGTCCTTTCTGTCATGACCCAAAGCTCATGACCATAGGTGAGGATAGGAACATAGATCGACCGGTAAATTGAGAGCTTTGCCTTCCGGCTCAGCTCCTTCCTCACCACAACGGATAGATACAGCGTCCGCATTACTGAAGACGCCGCACTGATTCGCCTTTAATAGGAAAATGATACTCCTATCACTGGAATCGTCTTTACAAGAAGACCCTGTCTGAAAATGCTGGTTCATGTAAATCAATTAATTGTACATACATGCCTACATATAGACTAAGCCTAAAAGGAGATACATGGATGTGGTGAGTGTGCAAGTAGCAAGTTTACCTCCACTTCCTCGGCCAGGACCTTGCAGAGAACATGTCCGTGCCTATCGGAGGGTCCACAGGCTGACACCCAGGCCAACTGCTGCTGAGTCCTGAGCACCCTGCGGGCACAGTTGCTCCACAGCCTGCACACACTGCAGGTAACAACACAACCATTGATTGATTGATTGAAACTTTTATTAGTAGATTGCACAGTACAATGCATATTCCGTACAATTGACCACTAAATGGTAACACCCGAATAAGTTTTTCAACTTGTTTAAGTCGGGGTCCACGTTAATCAATTCATGGTAAACCACACAGCCGGTGTTAGCAGTATTTGGCTAAATGTTTCCAGCAACTTGGTGAGTATCTTGAACAGCTACATTATTTAAAAATAATACATAAAACCGCTAAAATGGGCATCTGTTGGTGGCTTCCACCCACTGCAGTTATATTATAATCGCGTTCACGTCCATAAACAGCTTGTGAATTAACACCCGTCAAGTTTGCGAGCTAGCATGCACACGTTCTCGTTACCTGGCAATTTGGAGAAGAGATTTGGTCGGTACGAAGGTAAGAACTCGCTCGACGACCTCCGCCACATTGCTCAAAATGTAAGCGGCCTTGGTATCCTGTAAAGACACGTCGGGGCCAAGATTATCCCCCATGTTCCCTCTCAATTTGCGGATGTCGCAAAACAAGGCTGCCCTTCTACGTAAATCCCTATGTACCGGAAGTGCACGTGAAGCACCTGCAGCGGATGCTACACTACCCCTAGTGGTCAGGAGGTGCTATGTCTGCACAGCACAGTGACTGACGCTTTACCTTCTGATCATAAATTATTACTTTACAGCAGTGACGTGCAGTGAGGTTCATGGCTGGTGAGGCACTGACTTCATCACAGTCAGATTTACAAACATATGAACCCTAAAAAGGAACTTATTCACCATTTGATTGGCAGCAGTTAACGGGTTATGTTTAAAAGCTCATACCAGCATTCTTCCCTGCTTGGCACTCAGCATCAAGGGTTGGAATTGGGGGTTAAATCACCAAAAATGATTCCCGGGCGCGGCACCGCTGCTGCCCACTGCTCACCTCACCTCCCAGGGGGTGAGCAAGGGGGTGGGTCAAATGCAGAGGACTAATTTCATTACACCTAGTGTGTGTGTGACAATCATTGGTACTTTAACTTAACTTTACACATACAAACTGTAGCACACAAAAAAGCACATTTAATTAAAAAAACATTATTATGGTCTTACCTTTACTTATAAATGAAGTCCATGCGCCGCTGTTGTGCTGGATTAATGCACCCCCGCCGTAGAATGCACCCCCTGACGGGAGTGTTATATCAACTAAAGCCCACACTTGAACTTTCCACGTGCAAGATTGAATCTATTTAAAAAATTTATTTAATAAGAAGCCAAAAAGTGCAAAAACAATAATGTTCGTGTTGGAGGAGTTGTGAATGAATGAAATATGAAATCCGTGCTGCAGTCTGCAGGTGTACCTAATGTTGTGGCCCTGCAGTCATTCACAACTCCTCCAACACGAACATTATTGTTTTAGCACTTTTTGGCTTCTTATTGAATAACTTTTTTAAATAGATTCAATCTTGCACGTGGAAAATTTAAGTGTGGGCTTTAGTTGATATAACACTCCCGTCAGGGGGTGCATTCTACGACGGGGGTGCATTCTCTACCACCAGGAGGCGGGATTACTGCGAGCCTCAGCCAGTGCGTCTTCGCAGCAGTTTTATGATTGCTCAGCACAAGAAATACGTTACACACATACAGTTGTTGACAAAACACACTGTACATTATATACCTCAGCTAACTAAACTATGGAAATGTATAATATAGTTCATATAGCAATACGGTCTCACTGCACAGCAGGCCAGCAGTTAGCAGAGTCATTGCGCAATCCATGTTGAGGCACAACGCAGTGACGTGCCTCAACTGGCTGCTGATCACCGCACCATCTCCTCTCAGTATTTGAACGGCAAATGTGAAAATTCAGCGATTTTGAATAAAAATAATCTAAAACTGGTGAAGTTAAATGGAAAATAACGTTATAGTATAATCACTGGATACATATAACAATTTAATTATTTTTTCTTTTTACATTTTTTTTCTTTCCATGATGGCACGTGAGGCCCCACCTCACCTGCCTCCACTGACTGCACGTCACTGCTTTACAGAGTTATGAAATAATACACTTACATTTATATTTTTATATCATATCACTTTGAGGGGAGGTTGATATTTTATACCAATGTGATGAATATTGTTTAGGGGTAACTAACTGTATGTTAGGGCAGTCACGGTGCGACAGGGGTTAGTGCATGTGCCTCACAATATGAAGGTCCTGAGTAGTCCTGAGTTCAATCCCGGGCTCAGGATCTTTCTGTGTGGAGTTTGCATGTTCTCCCCGTGACTGCGTGAGTTCCCTCCGGGTACTCCGGCTTCCTCCCACCGCCAAAAACATGCACTTGGCAACACCCACACATGCGGTCCTCTCCAAGGTTTCTCATAGTCATTCACATCGACGTCCCATTGGGGTTGTGAGTTTTTATGTGCTGTTGCCGATAGCCCTTCTTCTTTTCTTACCCGTGATGCCGAGTGCAGTGTAGGCCCTGTAGAGGGACTGCCCTGCGAAGCCTCTGCATCTTGCCTTCCAGCCTTGATTGTGGCAGTTGCTGACGAGGCCTTCATATTTCTCCATCTCGCGCCCAAACGCTTCCTCCATTCAGTCTTCCCATGGCACAGTGAGCTCTAACATGACCAGGTTCTTTGTTGCCTCAGATACCAGTACAATGTCAGGTCTCAGGGTTGTATTGACGACATGCTGGGGGAACTTAAGCTGTTTATCCAAGTCCACTTTCAGCTGCAAATCCTGTGCGGTGTTCAGAAGCCCTAATGCTACTCTGGAAGACCTTTCTGGTTTCTCTCCGGCCCTGATGAAGCTGAGGGCTTTGACCTCCGGCAGCTGTTGTTATGTTTTGAGCACCTGGTCATGCCGCCAGCGATACAGGCCTTCCCCCAAAGCTTTTGGGCAGCAGCTCAAGATATGCTCAAGAGTTCCCTTTCTCTTGCACAGGGCACATTCTGGTGTATCGGCCAAACCCCAGGTGTGCAGGTTGGATGGGCTGTGGAGGACGTCGTAGACTGCCTGAACCAGGAACTTGATGCGGTGTGGCTCTGCCCAGGTGATCTTCCTCTACACAGCTTTCCCCCCCCCCCATCTAGTCCAGGCACCCTGGCGTGACATTCCCACTCAAATTACTTCACTGCAAATATTCCACTTTGAAATATGTTTAAGGGGAAATATTGCATAGAGTTTTCTTTGACAAAAGAGGCATAAAACTAAACAAAAATACCCACAAAAATATAAAAACTTATACAATCGACAGGTAAATCCGAGGTTAATCTAGAGATTTAAGTGTTGGAAGTAAAATAAACAAAATTAAAAAAAACTAATGACTTATATTTAACACTTAGTGGGGCCCTTTTTGATCTCCAAGAATTTAAGTGGGATTTTTTCTTAACTGTCGATCAAAAAATAAGGAAATAAAATCAATTGTGTATGAATTGGACATATTTAAGGCTCCAATTACTTCATATCAAATAATCAACTTTGAAAATTGGGGAAGGGAGGGATATTGCACATTTGGATTTTTTGCCATAAAAAACAACTGGGTGTTCTTTGACAAAACGCGGAGAAAACATTAGAAAAAAATAGACACTTTCATCTAGATACTTAAGCCTTGCATATAGGACTTAACATTTGTATGATTTAGAGACCCTTCCGGGTCATTGGGACCAAACTTGAGGGAAGCACAAAAGGTTAAAAATGGTTTTAAATATTGTATTGGTTTCAAAAATGAAAAATATCAAAATTTCCCCCGTATGCTTTAATTGTTCAGTGTGCAGCCCTTAGTGGAAAAGTTTGGACAACCCTACAACATTTTTCTGAAACTATTTAAGTTGGAGGCTGATTGGTAACATGAAATTGGCCCTAGTGTGTGAATGTTTATCTGTGTTGGCTCTGCTATGAGGTGGTGACTTGTCCAGGGTGTACCCTGCCTTCCGCTCAAGTGCAGCTGGGATAGGCTCCAGCCCCCCGGCAACCCTGAGAGGGATAAGCGGTAGAAAATGGATGGAAGGAATTTAAGTTGGCTCAAGCAGTAATTATCAATAATTTCCTAACTGTATGGACTTGTTCAACCATTGCTCTGTAGAATAAAACATGTTCCCCCCCAGGTGTGCGGTGATCTTTTCCAAGCACATGTAGGCCTACTAACCTTTTAAAAATAAAGCCATCCTTCAAGTTAGCTAGTTGGTTTACCAATTTATTAAGGATTCACATTTCCAAGATAAAATGACAAAGACAAAACTCAAAATAACTTAAAGGGAAAAACAATAACACATAAAAAATTAAAAAAAACAAGTTCAATGTGCAAATATTTCCTACAACTGTGTTAATACGAAGTGAAAAACATCAATGTCACCATATCATTTACAAAATAACAACCGTAGTTAGACTAACAAGCAACTTAACAAAAAATCTGCAATAAAAACTCCTTTATAACCTTGGCTTAATGAACATGTGAGATATTTGTGTACTGTAAAAAAAGTGCTTATTCTCTCAAATAAAGACAATACAGTGAATGCTGCCAGTGCGTAACAGTTTCATGAGGTCAGAGAGGAGACACATTTTGTGTACTGCAGCCATGGTGTGCCAGAGTCAGTCACATTGAGGAGAGGAGTACAGCTGGGTCAAATGTTACATATCTCCATTAGAGTCTGATCCAGCATCCGCTTTACGCTCACGTTGTCTTCTTTTGCACGAGCAAGTTTATCTGTTAATATAGCATTGCAGTGTTAACAGTGGGCCAGCACAAACAGGAAGCTTCAGTCAACTTTAGAAATAAAGAGAGCTAAGACAATGTATAGTATTGTGTACATTTAAGGTGTTCATATTAATCAAGCAGCCAAACATTTCTATCTAATATTTGGAATTTCTGCTAAAGCCAGGGCTATTGCCAATTAGTTTGACCTACCTTGGAAAAAGAGCTCTAAAACTGCAGCAATGTATATAAAAAATAAATAAAAGTAAGAGTGCCAAGTTAAAGCATAAGCTGTACTGTATGTGTCACGACTAAGGCTGAGGAAACTGTCCATATTAGACCTGTCAGAGTAAAATTGGGACATTCTAAAATGGCATTTCTCAATCTGATGAATTTCTGAGTCAGGAATTTGATTGGCAGTTACAACAAAATTCCTAAAACCCTAATGCACGTTGCATTGTTTTCAGCATTAACATTTACTGTCCACGGACAACTGGAAAGTGGTCTTTTTCAATAGTTTGACAGTTGCCAATAGATTGAAGCATGCACTAATGACACCTAGTGGAATGAAGTGGAAAAAAAACATCCCCCAAACAGTGTGAGCAGTCAGGATCTTCTGTTACAGGTGATTTACAAGTGTAGTGCGAGCTGGAATTAAAAAACACTTAAATTCTACAGTGTATGTCCATCTTAACAGCAGAGTTCAAATTACACAAAGCTAGTCTGATTTTGAACCAATACAATAAGCAGTTTGGTCCAACTAAATGCTGCATCAAAGACTACGGTACTTAGAGGTTTTTAGGTTCAGAATGAAGCACATGTCCAACTGTTTAATGTTTCTGTGCTATTCTACAAGGAGTTGAGCGACAACATTCACAAAGTGTGAGTGATCCAAGAATCAACAAATATATTCCCTCTGCTCTATTAAAATTAGTATTTCAACAGTCCTCTTAGTCATGCTGCTTATTTGGAGACCAAGACAACACCTAACAATTGATTAACAGTACCTACCGATTGCAAGTCTTCCAACAGGGAAGTGGCTAATGACCGTTGAGTTTTATCCGCAGGTTGCAAATGAGCAATTGAAATGGTAGTGACGGACTACAGAAGCAATCAAGATGATATGGAAGACACTTAATGGGCACATTGGCCCACTACTGAGAAATGTGAGTACCGGTACACAAAAAAAAAAAAAAAGACTGAACTAGCGACTGACATTATGCACTCTTAACCGAAACACTTCCATCTTAAAATACCACGTTGATATCGCAAACGGTCGGAGTAGCAACAGGTCCACATTAAACTGGATGTTAGTTTAGTTTAGAAAAAAATAAATTTTATGTAACCAACATGTTAAAGGTGTAAATAACACAAAGTGCACATACATTCTTCCTTGAGTCTCTTTGCTCATGCAAAATTTAAACAATTTTTAAAATCCACAGCAACTTTAATTTGATTAAGAAATGTAATAATTTGACAGCACTAGTTGAAATAAAATAAAATAAAAATAACCTGCTGTGAATTTTGTCGTTCAGGTCCTTGTTGTGAAACACTAAGTTGAGCAAAAGCACTTAAATATTCTAAGGTATATTACATTTTAGGTTTCACCAGAAAGCCATATATACCGATGTTGAAATTATTGTACTTCAAAGACTGCTACAAACCAAAAGAACCTACTCAGCTTCTTCCAAGTACTTTGAAGACTCAAACTGATGTGCGACAGCAACGACAACAACTGAGGAAAAATACTAGACGGTGTGTCTGACCTTTCCAAGATGTCTTCCTGAAGCATGCATAATAAAAGTCCTGTAAAAGGATTGTTTTTGCTCCAGCTGATTAAAAGCACCCATTGATTAGTGTAGGTTGTATGCGCTCTTTTTAAGAAAATGATGAGGCAAATGTGTCTAGACTGGATTTGTGACGGGATAAAGCCAAAACAAGAGCCGAATCCCCACTTCAGGCCTCGTTTAGGGCTACCCGTAGCTCGTTGGTGAGGAGACGGTTTTTCTCAAGCTGCTTGTAAAGGTGGTCTTGACAGTCAGAAGGCAGGTGAGAGAAATTGGAGAGGAGACAAGTAGGTCATTAGTACAAGAAGACAAAAGAAAGTGTGACGTTAGTTTGTATTCTAATTTAACTGAAGAAAAAAGTTAGATTAGCGTAGCCATTGAAGCTTGGTCAGCATGCAAATATTAAGTTCCTTTTACCTGAAATATCAAGCATGAGTAAATGACAGCAGTATGAAAGCAAGCTTCATGGAGGTGTTCAACACATCCAAACTATTGCTTTTAGCTTGAAGACTAGCTCAACCCATTTCACCTTAAAGTCAGAGATTTACAACATAATGCACTGGAGAGGTTTATAGAGCCTTTATTATTTCTAACCTGTTACCATCAGTGCTGGACCAAATGTAATGTTAGAAATGATTGGCTTTTATATATCGCGACAGGGGCCCATCTACAGGAGAGATTTTCACATACTAAAAGGATTGAAAAACTATCAAATGCGCTAGTAAGGTTTTAGAATATAAGTACAACATTCTTTTTGGATACGTCACACCAGAAAGCTCTGACGAAGACTGAAGTGTCAGTCGAAACTGTCAGCAGGTAAGAGACATCTGACTCAAAAAACAAAGTCTGCACACAAGAATCTTGCCTCAATGGATTAAAAAAACAGATGCAATGACCAATGTGCAGTCTAAACAGGTGAGCAAGACCATAAATCACTAAACACCATCCTTGCGCCGTGGCAGTGTTATTTTCCTCCGTGCGGGTGCCTATCCTGAAGGTTTGAAATAAGAGGGCAAGTCACAATGATCGCACAAGAGTAGAGTATTCAACTAAAGATTTTCAGAGTCAAATCTGATTTGCTAGATTTTCTCCATCATCGAAGATCAGACTATAGCATTTTTTCCCCCCCAAGACAAAAACAAATATGTAGTCATGTATGCTGACTGATCACTAGGGGTCAGTAACGTCATATGGATGTGCTTTAGCACAGGTGTTCTTAAGCTTTTTGACCTCAGGGCCTAACTTTTCCACTACAGAGGGGCCCAGAACCCACTTAAATATTAACACTGAATTAACAATCTTACTTTTGAATTTCGTCATATTCAATAATTATAACTAACCTTACAGTTCACAACCTTGTCAAATAATATGAGACCATGTCTTAACTATAGAGATTTTTAATTTAAGAAAAGGACTCAACTGACGAAAAATTAATCTACATACAATGTTTAAACAATCAAAATTTTGGTGCAAATGAAAATACAGCTTTTTTGCACTTAAACTTCTATGACTTAAGCTCCAGACTTCTTCGGTTTGTTTAAGATTCTCATTACTGCCAAGTGGTGCAAAAGTGTATTACAACTGAGTACTGCTGTGGCCCATACGGACCAGTCAAAAATTATTTTTTTTTAAAAACACTGCTCTAGCACATTTATGTGACTTTTCCAACGTGAATTGAGGGTACTTACAAAAAGATTGCATTTGCAACTTTTTCCACCAAAGGCTAAACCACAGTTTGTGAGGTATTCTGCTCTGTTGCAGCAAAAAAGGACATTGAACTTGACTAAATAAGAGTAGTTAATTCACCTCCCTCCCACGGGGGTGGGGTGTAATATTAATAAACGATTCGACTGCAATGTTGATAATTAAATCAGACTGCTCCGAATCGAATCATTGAATTTTCCACTAATTAAAGACAGCCCTACACGCGAGCACCCTTAAAGCATCCACCTAACTGACATACAGCAGCTTGAACAGTGGTTAACACATTTTATACATTTGATGTTCAATGTTAATTACTTTAATCCTTGTAACTAAAATATTTTTACAGTGCAAAAAGGGCTAATAATGTGGACAGTTTGACCTTGGGTTATTTCTGTTATAGGAAAAAAATAATTTACAAATGCACAGACAAATTCATATTGTCTATGGTTGTTCTCATTCATCCAGGTCATTGTATTCTCAGGGCATTCAATCGATCACAACTGGATTGTTTGGTTTGTCTTAGAAAACGTTTTGCCGCTCATCCAAGTCAGCTTCATCAGATCATGCTCATAGACTTACAATGGTCTCATCTAGTCTAGCAGCCGGTGCCGAACCCCCAACTATTTACACGCTAACACAGGGAGGATGTGCCTGGGCAAAGATGGTTTCATCAAATTGTAGTGAAAAAAAAATTGTTGAGGTGCAATAGGTTGTATTCACCTAACATTACGTCCGGCTCATCTTAAAGTGGTGGTCAAAGTCAGCAATTAAATGAAGCTTCAGCACATACACATCGTTGAGATCTATAGTTCTATTTTAATAAAGACATGGAAAACTATGTGTACTTGTAACTACTTGGCAATAGCAAGACTCAGAGCTGAAACTTACCCGACCATGCAGTTACAATGAGCTGTGATCACTTTTCCGTCTTCTTTCACAAGCATTCAGGTCTTCAGTGGTGTGTCCGATTATCTTTATGAGTGATACCAATGTCCTTGACCCAGCCACACACAAATATGCTGTAGACCTCTGTGCTTTTCCAAATGTTCATCTGTTTTGTCATGTAGAATGACATTTGGAGCACCGGATAATTCGACTTGTCAGGGAACTCCGACGGATAACACTTGATATTGATCGACAAAACTTATTAGGGATCGATTCCATTGCATAGTTGAATTTTCTTTTTTTGCTCGTATCTGCTTTTAGCGGCAAGATCTAGGCCCCTTGCGTACTGTGTACAGTTTGCAGCAGAGTGGCCATGTCGGTTTGGTTGACCACCACTTTGTTTTCTTTTGTTCAAAAGTCACGTGACTGAATGCAACCTATATAGCATCCCTTCTGTCAATGCAAACAGTCGTTAAAATGAAATGTTCCCCCTCATTAGCACTGGGGTAGATCTGGGGTTTTGGCACAAGACTAGATCCCACCAATTCAAGTCTATGAGCATGGACTAATGTAGCCTACTTGGATGAGAGGCAAAACATCTTAGGACAAACCAAATAGTCCAGTTGCGATCAATCGAATGCCCTGAGATGACAAACTCAGATCGCGTTCTACTTTAAAAAGGTTCCACTGTAAATTGGAGTATGCACCCATTGACACTACGATGACCAAATAATAATATCCCAAACAGAAAATGGGAAAGGATCTTAAGAGCAAAACACAGAATGAAAAACAAGGTGGAGGGTGAGAGACAAATGAGGGTTGAAAGTGATAAAAAAAGAGAAAAATTGGGTGACAGATGGAAGAATGTTTATTTTACAACAAAGTAACACGGCTCAAAAGGTGTGCATGAGAGATGAACAAATGGGTGGTGGCAGCGGCAACAGCATTGGAGACCCAATGTACAGAAAGTGGCAGAAAGGGCAGCACAGAGAGGACAGATGGAAAATTGTGGCAGCGCTGCGCCGGAGAGAGGTGGTGACACCGTTCGATCAGTACGTGGCTTCTGAGGTGTAAAAATTTAGCTGTTGAGAGGAGAAGGAGAACAAATAGAAGTGAAGAAGGATGCAAAACAATTGGCATGCAGGAGATAAAGGATACAGATCAACTAATGAGAATAGGAGGAAATATCAACCATTGATATTCGTTAAAAATTAGTGGAAACACATTTTGCTAAAATCTTGTGTAAGATGAAACCAAACATGCCACAAGAGGAAACTATTATTAGTGTTGAAGTTTGTGTGAGAACTACTCAAGGACCACAGAGCACACACAAGCTACATGTTGAATTACATGGAAGTCATGTCGTTGAGGGCGTGGTCCAGCTCCTCGCTGATGGCCTTGTACTTCAGTTTCTGGGCGTACAACTCATCTACAATGTGGCAATTATTTATTATGTGATGGCAATGAATTTGAATGAGAAAAGAAGAGAAAAGGAAATGGAAAAAAAGTCAGAACAGAGGCAAAAAGACATGAAAAACCCGGAACAGAAATAGAAAAGGTGCACATGTAACAGCTGCTGAGGTTGTCAGAGATTCCAGAGCAGTCACAGAGAAAACGTCCTCACATGTCGCATAACCTTGAGCAGCCATGGCAGAATATGGCCCCAACAATTTACTAGCAGTAAACACTTTAAAAGTGACACCTACATGATCTCACACTGTATTACGTTATCTCGGACTAAAATAAACCCTTGTGAGCGCCAACTGAATGGTTTGATATCCTGTGAAAAACGGTTCAGATGCATGAAAATAAAAGTTAAAATGAAAGCATTCATACCCTCTAGGTCATCAATGGTCTTCTCAAGCTTGGCGACTGATCTCTCAGCAAACTCAGCACGAGTCTCAGCCTGCCAGAGTAATATAAATTATTAGAAACCTTAAGACATTGGTAAAAGCGGATAAATGTATTTATTCATTCATTTATTACGTTAGCCTTAATGGGGAACTGCACTATTTTTTTTTTGCCTATCTTTCACAATATTTATGTTAGACAAGAACACATGTTTTTTTGTGTGCATTCTAACTCCAGGCATGTGATTTGAACCTTAATGAAAAATATTGAAAATAAGCCAGGGTCTGGGGGACGCAGGTCCCCAGCCAGGTCCAGCCTACTTTATACAGTATTTACAACATTACTAATGTTCGCTTCACAGCCACAGATGGTTAATCTAGTCATTTACATTTACACATTACTTTGGCATTTTTGCTTTGATGGCTCTGACATGAGCCTTCCTGGCAAATTTCTGAGCAGCTTGCAGTTTCCTTTTTGTTGCTGCTTTAGTGAATTGTGCCTTGGATTTTATAGCTTATTTCTATCTCTTTGACACCCTCTCCACTTCTAAACTGCTCCAAATGCAACAAACATCATAAAGAGATCAAACAATGTTTATTCCATTAGCTAACTTCCTTTATCTGAATAGCCATTTGTGGTTATACCATGAAATAAGTATATTGCAGTCATGTTTGTTTCAAAATGATTCAACTATTTAATGTCAAAATATTAACAGTAGAAATAATGAACAAAATGTCAGTTACTGTCTTGTTCTAAAACACCAATGAAAATTTAATTTAGCATGTAGACAGACTATACTGTAGCAAAAGTCATCAAGTCTGCCACAACTATGTGTGTTCTTAAATGTGTATTCCACGTCTTCCATGTCGAGAGCAGTTTTGATTTGGGCTTACATGATAAACAACGAAAATGTATGTTTTGGGCATTGTTTTATCCAGACGTGCTTCCTGGTTCGATGACCCGCCCTATCTTGCCTCTGATCGGCCTGTCCGTAACGTTTTGCCCTAATCTTAACCAATCGTGACTCATCATTGTAAACTAACCAAACAATCATGGATTTTCTTATACGTAAATCAACCAATCATTGATGTTTCCCATGTTGTCCCCTGCCCGTGGAGTTACACCAGTCCACTTCTCTTTGTCTTCTCCCTTGCTCTTCTTTAGTAGCATGTAGCTTACCTAACCGCTACATGGGTCTAAAAAATAGCCAAGCTACTTGTTTAAAAAGTAGCCAAGCTATTGACAAGCTACTGGGAAATGTAGTTAATCTACATAGTTTCGATTTTTAAGTTAATAATTTTTCATGGAAAACTGTAGTTTTTACCACTGCAGCCGTAAACCGGAATGGATTATCAAAAACCTTAGTCATCATGGGAAAACAGTAGTTGTTGTCAGGTATGGCAAAGAGATGGATCACGATTTTAACACACAATGTAGGTCGGAAAAAACGAAGAAAAACTGAATTTTTAAAATATTTTTACAGAAATTTCCAACTATAGACAAAAAAAAAATCACATGCATGTAATTCGTAAATAAACACTACCAAAAATCAGCTAACAATGGAGCCAATGAGAGAGAGAGAGAGAGACACACTCACACACACACACTCACACACACAATCAATCAATCAATCAATCAATCAAAACTTGGCATTTTTGAGCCTGAATATAAGTAGGATGAGCTACAAGTTATAGAAGCTGTGTGCTAAACAGATGCACCTTCAGTGACACACTATGCATCATGTAGCAGTATTGCCAAGGGCTAAACAAGAAATACAAACTACGAACATAAAAAAACAATCACTTACTGTACAACGTCTGCTCTAACTAGGATGCCGACTAAAGGGATGTTCATATCTTCCCGTTTAGATGAACAATTAATCATAATCGCCACAGGTTTAAAAAATAAATCGCCTTCTTTTTGTGTATTTCTCGCCATACAAGTTTAATGTCAAAGTTGACCAACTCCTCAGTTTAAAAAAATAGTTTGTCTGCGCTTAAAATAAATATATCACTAATACTTGGTTAATATTCAGCTCACGAGATGTAAATGGAGTATTGTTAGCAGTTTTTGGATTATTTTAGAAGGCTTTATGGGCGGTATAGTGTACTCCAGTACCTGCATTGTTAGCCACCTCGTACTTGCCTTATCGAACGACTTATAATGCATTAAAAAAATAAATATATGTTCTTGTCTTTCATAGGGATTGTGAAAGATAGGAACACATTTTTTTTTTAAAGTACACATCCCCTTTAAAAGAAGGCAGTAGAACCAAGTGATGTCCTCAGCAAAAAAAAATAATTGATCATAGTGAAAACGATTAGATTACACTTTTTAGAACATTTAATTAAAAAAAATAGCAAACATGTCTTGCAAAGTGCTAAAATAATTTCAACAACTCACCTCCTTCAGCTTGTCTGTAAGAACCTTGATCTCTTCCTCGTACTTGTCCTCCTTCTGCGAGTACTGTGGTCATACACACACACAAAGAAACAAGTGTCACAAAAGTTCAAAGTTCATATTTAAAGTTGATTAATGTCAATTATTGGCACCAGCTAGCTTACCTTCTCTGCCTGAGCCTCCAGGGACTTCAGGTTGTTCTGCACGGTCTTTAGCTCCTCCTCAAGCTCACCGCATTTACTGGAGGTTACAAGTTGTGGTTAAAAAGGTGATAGATAAGGCAGTAAAGTAATATATAGAGGAGATGTCCTACCTCTCAGACAGCTCGGCGCGCTCCTCTGTACGTTCCAAATCGCTCTCAATGATCACGAGCTTACGGGCCACCTGATGGCATAGTCAAGGAGTTAAAACATCTGGAATGCAACTTAAATCCTTTTTGTGTGACCCCACGAGCAAAGAGCGAGTCCCCAGAGGCAACTGTCACATAAAGACAAAGCTGAGCAACTTGCCTCCTCGTATTTGCGGTCAGCCTCCTCAGCAATGTGCTTGGCCTCCTTTAACTGGATCTCCTGCAGCTCCATCTTCTCCTCGTCCTTCATCGCCCTGTTCTCAATAACCTTCATGCCTCTGGAGAAGGCAGAATTAATCATGAAATCATGGGCACCGTGAGCAACAACAGGCGCAAGACGTTTTGATCATGTGTGACTTGAATCTGAAGAGGGCCATGTTCAAGTACTTACCATGAATTGATTAACGTGGACCCCGACTTAAACAAGTTGAAAAACTTATTTGGGTGTTACCATTTAGTGGTCAATTGTACAGAATATGTACTGTACTGTGCAATCTACTAATAAAAGTCTCAATCAATAAAATTGTAGACACATACTGTTATATCATGATAAGGCGCACTTTTAGCATTAGCAATTAATTAATTTTGCTGTCCATACCTGCTCAATGTTAGGCCTGGGTCAATAAATCAATTAAACAATAAATTAAAACGAACTTTGCTGGCATCGATAAATTGCCATACTGCAATCAGAATGCAAGAGGGTTCACTCGGTGCATCGCTCACAGCACCTAAGCGCGTTTTATTCCATAGCGGAATTAAACAAACAGTGAAACCTCATTAGGCGGCGGGTGGTTAGCTTACAGAGCCTTGCTCGTCGCGACTCATTAGTGCAGTGGTTCTCAATATTTTTCAGTCACAGCCCTTTACCTCAAACTGCTCAGTGGCCTTGTGGTTAGAGTGTCCGCCCTGAGACTGGAAGGTCGTGAGTTCAAATCCTGGCCGAGTCATACCAAAGACTATAAAAATGGGACCCGTTGCCTCCCTGCTTGGTCTCAGCATCAAGGGTTGGAATCGGGGGTTAAATCACCAAAATGATTCCCTAGCGCGACCATCGCTGCTGCTCACTGCTTCCCTCACTTCCCAGAGGGTGAACATGGGGATGGGTCAAATGCAGAGGATAATTTCACCCGACCTAGTGTGTGTGTGACTATCGTTGGGACTTTAACTTTAACTAACTTTAGTGTTCTGTACTAACACTTAAGATGGTATTGCGCTATTGGCTCTGACACAGATACCGCACGGTGCCTCATAATTTGTGGGACAATATATTGTTGGTAACCTGACTCTCGCCAGATCCTTGTAGTTCGCTGAGCTCTACACAAGGATCTGGGAGTTCTCAATAGGAGATGTATTTCAGAAAATCATTGTATGTGATTGGATAAACCACTTGTCCGTTATCTTGAATGACGTGCTACTTCAACCACTCACAACAAAATCAATGTGACGCTGATAAGAGCGACGCTGGGAAATCCAAAACAGAACAGCCGACATACTGGATAACGACAGAGTGAAAAGTTAATAAATGCTTCAAAACCGTTCTGTTCATCTTTTAAAGAAATAATATTCAACAAAACAGTTGCAATTGCAGAATCAATGTCAGCACACGACTCCTCGCTGCGTGCCGCCATTGTTGTTTGAATCAAACAGTCGCTTCGGCGCTACGTCACATCTATGAAATCTAGGGCTGCGAATCTTTGGGTGTCCCACGATGCGATTCAATATCGATTCTTGGGGCCACGATTCTCGATTCAAAATCGATTTTTTCCGATTCAACGGGATTCTCGATTCAAAAACGATATTTTCCCGATTCAAAACGATTCTCTATTCATTCAATACATAGGATTTCAGCAGGATCTACCCCAGTCTGCTGACATGCAAGCAGAGTAGTAGATTTTTGTAAAAAGCTTTTATAAAATTGTAAAGGACAATGTTTTATCAACTGATTGCAATAATGTAAATGTGTTTTAACTATTAAATGAACCAAAAATATGACTTATTTTATCTTTGTGAAAATATTGGACACAGTGTGTTGTCAAGCTTATGAGATGCAATGCAAGTGTAAGCGACTGTGAGACTATTCTTTTTTTCTTTTTTTATAAATGTCTAATGATAATGCCAATTAGGGATTTTTAATCACTGCTATGTTGAACTTGGAACTAATATTGATACTGTTGTTAATATTCATTTTTGTTTCACTACTTTTGGTTTGTTCTGTGTCGTGTTTGGGTCTCCTCTCAATTGCTCTGTTTATTGCAGTTCTGAGTGTTGCTGGGTTGGGTTTGGTTTTGGAATTGGATTGCATTGTTATGGTATTGCTGTGTATTGATTTGTTGGATTGATTAATAAAAAAAATAAAATAATTAAAAAAAGAAAAAAAAAAATTGATTTTTTAAAAATGAGAATCGATTCTGAATCGAGATTCGAATTCGAATAGATTTTTTCCCACACCCCTAAAGAAACCCAGCCCGGCGATCCTGATTGGTTCATTATTTTTTGCCATCTTGAAGGAGTTTGCATTGCCCTCGAGCCCAGATCCTTGTGTGGAGCTCAGCGAACTACAAGGGTCTGGCGAGAGTCGGGTTATTTTGTTGGTAGCTCATCTACCAATTATTCCATATTGCTTAGGAGAATTGAGAACCACTTTGGACAAACTGCACAATGCAATACAACCGGTGGCCAGCTGTGGCAGCACTGAGACAGGATGCTGGGAGTGGTCCTCCTGCAGCTTTTGTCATGGTCAAACTAAATGTAGCTCTTAAGTGCTAGCTTATGACAGTTATCATTTGACATAACATTTTAGAGACATTGGCTACTATTTTGAGTGATGCACTAATGCACAAGTGTGTTTACTACCTCAACACTTGCACCGAACAGACGCCTCCGTAAAAGTGTTGGGTTGATTTACAGACTGCTTAAGCTCTTTGCAAACGCTATACTAGAGTATATATTTAAAAAAAAAACTTGCTGTGCTGCTGCTGAGTTTCCTGAGCTGCAAGGTGCACCCACCTCTCGCTCTCATCTGCAGCCTTCTCAGCCTCCTCCAGCTTAGTCAGAGCTGTGGCCAGACGCTCCTGAGCGCGGTCCAACTCCTCCTCAACCAGCTGGATGCGTCTGTTCAGGGAGGCGACATCGCCCTCAGCCTGGGAAAGCACAACAGCACCAACAGGCAGTCAGATTTACATGCAAAAATAAAATAAAAAATGATGCTCCTCATGGGACTTTGCAGCATCCAAACATCTTGGGTTGGGGACAGGGCGGGGTCAGGGATGCAGCACAGGGGTTGTTTTATTTCGCATAGTGCAGTCGGGATTGAATTGTTTACAATTAAATACCAAGATGTGATTAAGTCACATGATATAGACTAATTGGAAGTGCTATGTGTAGCTTTAGCACAGGGAAAGCTAGCCTACTTCACACTCGGTGTTTTAAAGACAAATTAGCGGGCTAATTTCCCGTACTACTTTTGTCTGAGTGCATAAAAGCGTGAACCACTGCTGTCTGGGCCTAGCAGCCACGCTATTTGAGCAGATTTCCGCCTAGTGCCGCCGGCAGCCTGCAGACTAATTGCCTTAAATCATTAGCATGGGCTTACTGCTTCCCTCGCGTTCCTCTCCAGGTTGACTTCCCGCTGCAGTGAGGCGGCTCGGTCTTCCGCCACATCCGCCTGCTCTTGCAACGACTTGATTTTCTTCTTCACCGCTTCCAGGGAGCTTCCACCGGCCATTGTGATCGCTGCAGCCCACCGTAGTGTCTCGGCTAAGCTAGAGTCAGTTTCCCTCCAAAGAGACACACGCAAGCTGGCGCACACTTGGCGAGGCGCGGCTCTTTGATCCCAGCCCCCACCGCACTTTAATCAAGTCCTGATGAGGATTGGGATGTCACGTGCCGCCGAACCCGGAAGTGACTCGCTTCTCACGGAAATCATTTAATTGATCAACTTTATATAAAAAAATTTTTTTTTGTAATTTTACATTTCTATATCGATTATTGATAACAATTTTTTTTTAAATGTGATGGATTTAAGGAAACTTAAATAATGAACGGTAATGAGTAGAGATGTCCGATAATATCGGCCTGCCGATATTATCGGCTGATAAATGCTTTAAAATGTAATATCGAAAATTATCGGTATTGTTTTTTTAATTATCGGTGTCGTTTTTTGTTTTTTTGTTTGTTTTTTTAAATCAACATAAAAAACACAAGATACACTTACAATTAGTGCACTAACCCAAAAAACTTTCTTCCCCCATTTACACTCATTCACACAAAAGTGTTGTTTCTTTCTGTTATTAATATTCTGGTTCCTACATTATATATCAATATATATCAATACAGTCTGCAAAGGAAACAGTCCGTAAGCACACATGATTGTGCGTGCTGCTGGTCCACTAATAGTACTAACCTTTAACAGTTAATTTTACTCATTTTCATTAATTACTAGTTCAATGTAACTGTTTTGATATTGTTTTACTTTCTTTTTTATTCAAGAAAATGTTTCTAATTTATTTATCTTATTTTATTTTATTACATTTTTTAAAAAGGACCTTATCTTCACCATACCTGGTTGTCCAAATTAAGCATAATAATGTGTTAATTCCACGACTGTATATATCGGTATCGGTTGATATCGGTAACGGTAATTAAGAGTTGGACAATATAATCATTTGGTCACTTTATTTTATATTTGTCGGCACTTTATTGTGAAAACAAAAAATACATATCTACATTTTTTTAAAACAAAATCAAATTATTTGGGGGCTTTATCTAGTTATGTTCTAAATATGTTAATATCCATCTTTAAAAAGTACAAAAAAAACAAATTAGAGTTTTTACATGCATTTTAAAATGCTGGTTTTAACCAAATCCATGCATAATTTTTTATTTTAGTGCATGTAAAAATACCAAGTGTGTGTGTATGAGAACGCGACGTTTGGTTAAGGGAGGGATGAGGGCCCTTTAGGAGTCTTGTGTATGGGGGCCAATCATTTAGTGCTACATCCCTGGCTATAGCTATGAAAATATTATATTTATCATTTCTAATCCCTACTTTGGGGGCAGCACGGTGGAACAGGGGTTAGTGCATGTGCCTCACAATACGAAGGTCCTGGGTTCGATCCACGGGCTTGGGGTCTTCCTGTGTTGAGTTTGCATGTTCGGGTAGTCCGGCTTCCTCCCACTTCCAAAGACATGCACCTGGGGATAGGTTAATTGGCAACACTAAATTGGCCCTAGTGTGTGAATGTGAGTGTGAATGTTGTCGGTCTATCTGTGATGGGGTGGCGACTTGCCCAGGGTGTACCCCGCCTACCGCCCGAATGCAGCTGAAATAGGCTCCAGCATCCCCCGCAACCCCGAAAGGGACAAGCGGTAGAAAATGGATGGATGGATGGATGGAATCCCTACTTTGCAGAAATTCAATTACCACAGTCAACCCCACAGCGATAAAAGAAACCCACTCATAAAAGTGTCATAAGTCATCTTCATATCTTTTACCTAATCTTTTAACAACTTCTTTTTATATTTTTGCCTTCTTATATGTCCATTTTGTCAAAACAGTATCAGCTTTTTTTTATAATGGGAACAGGCAAAATGTGCACTATTTCCAAGAAAAGTTGCAGACTGCAATATTTGAGTTTGGTAATTGCAGCCTTGATTAGATCAATCATTTGTGACAATATTGATTTCGATACAGTACACAAGCAGACCAAAAATTGTTATTTTTACAGTGCCTACTGAGGTAGAATGAGAGAGAAAGCAGGCATGACTTGGTTGAGTTTATTGAGTTCACACAAGTCTTTCTATATAAATCAGCCATCTTATTTATAACTGCCCAAGATCATTTTCATTAAATATCAGCGGTTTAATGGCAGCTTAACTCATTTACGCTCATCAAAGCTCTGAGAATTATGCATCGTGGTTTCCTGGCGGTATCAGGTGTTTAATGGGTGCAATTACACCAAAACAATGTGTTTTTATTTTTTAATCGGCAAGAATGAGATTTAATTAGTTTTCGTGGAAAAGGCATAATAAAATACCAGGATTACAGTTTGTTAAAATATAGCAGTTATAATCGGAGTCAAAGGGGTCAAAAAAGGTCTTAAGAGAAAATGTGTATGCTTGATTTTTTATCCTATTCTAAAACCGTTGCAATCATAAAAACAAAACATTTGAAAGAAAAAAAAAACTCCCAAGCAAAATTTCTAACCTTCAAATTTAACGATCATATCACATGTAATGCCTGTTTCGGGCACTAGTGTTAAACAAAGGTTACATTTTTTTTTCTACCTTCAAATTTCAAATGGTTACTAAACCATTTTAGGTATTGGTTTTCAATGCTGTTGGTTATTCTGTCCCAGCTGGAGTTTAATTGCACCAACCGGGACGGCGTCCAAGCTGTCGAGGATCACGCAGGTCAAACATGCATGTAAAAACGCTTTGCTGTAACCCTACACTGCTTGTTGTCGCCACCTGTGGCATTCTCAAGGATGGCGGCAAGCTGTGACTTCTCCATATAGAGGACACAACTAAATATAACATCGGACCTGAGGTGGTGACGCCGTCATTTGGCCATTTTTTGTTACGGTTGAAATGGAAGTTATGACTTTTAGTAATAGAGAAGATGTAAACTCACATCTGTGGCTTTCTTCTCAGCCAGCTCCAGTTTCTCCTGGGCATCCTTCAGGGCTTCGGAGTACTTGTCCAATTCATCCTCAGTGGACTTTAGCTTCTTCTGCAGCGCCAGCAGGTCATCCTCAAGCTGGGACACAGTGGAGAAAGAGATTAATGTAAATATAGCTTTGTATTCAGCAATAATGAGAAATAATTTAACATAGTGACACAAAAAGTGACACATATAGTGACACATATACACAGACGTGACACAAAAGCCTCAAAGTGCATCCTGACCTGCTTGCTCCTGTCCTCAGCTGCCTTCTTGTCTGACTCGGCCTGCTCAGCTCTGTCCAAACCATTCTCCTTGTCCAGCTTGAGCATCTGCATCTTCTTCTTGATGGCATCCATGGCTACTTAAGTTTCTGTGTGCTTTTGTGTGTATGAATCAAAACTGAGCTAAAGGTGCGAGCGTCTGAACCACTGCGGACGCCAAGCTGGAGTGCGAGCTCGCTGCAAGCTGTGGTGAGTCAAATAGGTTTGTGGCGACCAGTTAATGACACCCGATACTTTTTTGGACACGACCGCAGCTGCTTTCCAAGAAAGGAAGCCCTATTTTTTGCAAAAGTCTTCACTGATTCGCTCCATTCAGACATTTGACCACTTGTGTGACCTTACATGGGGACTTTACGTCAGGAACAGAAGCCCCCCGCCCCCCACCCCCACGCGCCAACAAGCGTCCAGCGCTTTTTCTCACAATGTCTAAGTAACATGCAGGATATATATATATTTAAATTTTTTATTGTAAACAATTTTTTAAGATTATATTATTTTATACTACATATTTAGATAATATAAATAAATATATACAATATATATTTTAAAAACTAAAAGAGGATAGTACAGGCCAGAGAGTCATGTAAAATGCTCTTAACCGGCTCAGTGGCCTTGTGGTTAGAGTGTCCGCCCTGAGACTGGGAGGTTGTGAGTTCAAACCCCGGCCGAGTCACACCAAAGACTATAAAAATGGGACCCGTTGTCTCCCTGCTTGGCACTCCGCATCAAGGGTTGGAATTGGGGGTTAAATCACCAAATGATTCCCGAGCGCGGCGCACGCTGCTGCTCACCTCACCTCCCAGAGTGTGAACAAGGGGATGGGTCAAATGCAGAGGACAAATTTCACCACCCCTAGTGTGTGTGTGACAATCATTGGAACTTTAACTTTAACGATCTAATTTTGAAAAGTCAATTATGATGTCATTGCCTGCTTTGTACACATGAAAAATACATATTTCTATTTATGTAGGAGAAATATATATAAAAAAGTATATCTTTTTATATTTATTAGGTCCAAAGGCGAGTTAGTAACGCGTTTCATTTACTCCGTTACATTTACTTTGGTATAACTTTTGGGATAAGTTGTATTTGTCAGAGTAGTTTTATTGCTATATACTTTTTACTTTTACTTGAGTATTTTTGTAAGAAAAAAAGGTTATTTTTAGTCTTTGGAGTTTCATTCCCATCGCTACATTTCTTTATATTACCCATCTATCCATACATTTTTTATCGCTTGACCCTTTCGGGGTATCAGGGGGCTGAAGCCTATCCCAGCTGCACTCAGGCGAAAGACGGGGTACACCCTGGACAAGTCGCCAGCTCATCGCAATTCTTTATATCATCATTATCACAATATTTATTTACAATCTATTAATTACTGCTCGCAAAGAAATACATTTGACTTGTGAGAAAGACTGCTTCTGTCACAACATGGACTATCTTGCAGTTGGCTGCGTGAATGGTTTTCCCGGAATGCAATCGGACCAGACCAGTCATGGCTTGAAGGTATATACATGATTTAATTTTACTCAAAAAGGAACAAATAAAAGGCGCACACAAGTCAGAGACAAAAAACTTAGGACATGAAACATGAACTTAGACAGACTATGGACATGAAACCAAAAAAACACTTACTGTGACGTGAAACGATCGGCTTAAACTATGGTATCAAGGGTAACTATGGCAAGAAGTGAGCACCAACAGAGTAACGGGTAATGTCGCCAGGCCGACTACCTGGCAACTACAGGCTTAAATAATAGTGACATGATTAACACAGGTGCGGGAGTCCAAACAAATCAGGTGAGTGAGTCCAAATGAATTAGGTGAAACCAATGAGTTGTCATGGAAACCAAACAATGGAGCGTAAACAGGAACTAAAAGAGTCTTAAACCAACAGGACATAACTAAACAAAACGTGACCACAGAACATGACAGAATTCCCCCCTCAAGGACTGATCCCAGATGTCCAAAAACACCAACAAAAACAAGATCAAGAGTCATGGGAGGGCAGGAGGGGGACATGGCGGTGGGTCACCAGACCAAGTGTCCCCGAATCCACCGAGGCAGAGTCAGGTGGCGGCGACGCGTAGAACGCCGCTGCACCTGTCGAGGCGGGTGACCCGGGAACGGCCACATTGGTGGCCGACGAGGAGGTGGACGTGTCGTCGTCGTGGCAGACGTGGATGCAGCAGACGACGTCGAGGCAGGCGTGGATGCAGACGACGAGTCAGGCGTGGAAGCAGCAGCAGACGAGTCAGGCGTGGAAGCAGCAGCAGACGAGGGGCTGGTACCGGAACTTGCCTGGGAGCAGGTACTGGAACCTGTTGTGGTGCAGGCACTGGAGACCGCCGTGGTGCAGGTACTGGGACCTGTCGTGGTGCAGGTACTGGGACCTGCCGTGGAGCTTGGTGTGGTGGGGCTTGACGTGGTGCTAGCCTTGGAGCTGGTGCTAGCCTTGGCTTTAGTGCTGGTGGCCAAGCTGGGGATTGCGGTTTTGGCACGCCGAAAAACTGGTGGTGGTGGCCGGGCTGGAGGCTGCAGCTTGGCATGACGAAAAACTGGTGGTGGTGGCCGGGCTGGAGGCTGCGGCTTGGCATGACGAAAAACTGGTGGTGGTGGCCGAGCTGGAGGCTGCGGCTTGGCATGACGGAAAACTGGTGGTGGTGGCCGGGCTGGAGGTTGCTGCCTGGCTGGGCGCAGCTGAGCCACCCCACCAATACAACTCCCGGCCTTAGTCCCCCCCTCAAGGAGCAGATACCAGACGCGCTCCCCGCGGTCTGGAACCGTTTTTAGGGGTGGGTGGAGGGAGGTCAGGAGGGGGGCAGAATCCACTCCTTTGAATTGTCCAAAAAGTCTGTCCAATTTCTGTGACTGACTTGCTCTAATGTCCAAAAACATGTTCTGATAATGTTCAATCATGGGATTAGAGTGTTTTGTTGGGGGTGGCTGACAAAAAAAATGTTCAGAGGGAAAAAAAAAATCCTGGTCCGTGACGTCATTCTCCGGCGGCGACATGACGTCATCAGGGCGAAGCCGGGCTGTCTGCCGCTTGCTTCGGCCCGGAGGAGGAGGAGCTTGCGGGAACGACGCGTCTTGCTGGCTCTGAGAAGCCTTCCCTGACGTCCTTCGTCTTTGCCGGCGCTTCCAGCACTGCGATGACGCGACGTTGTCCCCGGGCCACACGGCGCTGATTGGGACCAGCTTGCCGTTTGTACCCAACGTTAAGTCTCGGCGCTCCATGGCACTTAACACCTCCTGCGTGTCCGTTGCGAGAAAACGTTCTGCTGGCGACCTTCTGTCACGACGTGGACTATCTTGCAGTTGGCTGCATGGATGGTTTTCCTGGAATGCAATCGGATCATACCAGTCATGGCTTGAAGGTATATACATGATTTAATTTTACTCAAAAAGGAACAAACAAAAGGCGCGCACAAGGCGGAGGCAAAAAACTTGGGACATGAAACATGAACTAACACTTAGACAGACTATGGACATGAAACCAAAAAAACACTTACTGTGACGTGAAACGATCGGCTTAAACTATGGTATCAAGGGTAACTATGGCAAGAAGTGAGCACAAACAGAGTAACAAGGGTAATGTCGCCAGGCCGACTACCTGGCAACTACAGGCTTAAATAATAGTGACATGATTAACACAGGTGCGGGAGTCCAAACAAATCAGGTGAGTGAGTCCAAATTAATTAGGTGAAACCAATGAGTTGTCATGGAAACCAAACAATGGAGCGTAAACAGGAACTTAAAAGAGTCTTAAACCAACAGGACATAACTAAACAAAACGTGACCACAGAACATGACAGCTTCCAGTGGTCACATGACTGTTTAACTAATTTTATCCATATTTTTTATTCATTTTCACCATTTTTTTATATTACTGTAATATTTGAATATATAATATATATTAAATATTACTTTGGAGTT
Source organism: Entelurus aequoreus (assembly GCF_033978785.1). Taxonomy (NCBI): domain Eukaryota; kingdom Metazoa; phylum Chordata; class Actinopteri; order Syngnathiformes; family Syngnathidae; genus Entelurus; species Entelurus aequoreus. The sequence continues at coordinate 30,678,059 of NC_084732.1, forward strand.
GTATTTTTTAATTATCTTATTACTTTTCATTATTTCACTCATATTGTTTATTTATTTTCACCATTTATTCGTAACTGTTGATCTTATTTTAACATTTATATTTATTTTTTTAATCATGTATATTAGACCCCAGCGACCCCGAGAGGGACAAGCGGTAGAAAATAGATGGATGGATATTATAATGTATTTTAGCTGTCATTATTTCATTTTATTTTAACTTAACTTATTATTTTACACTATCCTGTTCATATTGTTTATTTATTCTCACAACTCATTTGTAATTTCATAGCGTTTGTATTTAATTATTGAATAATTTATGTTAATTATTATTATTGTTATTATTACTCTTTTAATCATTGTATTTATTTTAACAATTTCTTTGAAGCGGTTGATGTTCTATTTAATTATTCCATAATACATATTAAATATTAGTATTCCATTTTATTCAAAAAATATCTTATTATTTTCTTTACTATTTAATTAATATTTTCATTTATTTTCACAATTAATGTGTATTTTTTAAAATCTTATTTTAACATTAATATCTCATTATTTAATAATATATATCAAATGTTATTCCATATATCATTCTACATTATTTAAGACATGTGATACATCACATGTGTTTCTCATAATTTTGCTTTACTCACACAACTAAATAAAAATAAAAAAATGTGTTGATTTGATGCAAACAACACAGTGATAACAATAATCATACTGTTATTAAATACTGACTGCAGTGTCAATCAAATGTTTTATGTTGGTGTTGGCAGATTTCTTTTTTTGCTCATTCGCTTGTCAGCAAAAAAGAATAAAACACGTCTAATAGAATTTCGTGCATGTGAACTATTCACCCAAAGCAAATCTCAGTGATGAAATAAGCCACAGAGGAAGTCCTCCCCACCCTTTGGGAGATATTATATTAGTGTTTGTGTTCCAGGGTCCTTGAGGAAGCTCCTATTGGCATACTTCTACATCCTCACTACTGTCACATGAGCTTGGCAGACCCGTAGAAGAACGTCAGCCATCTTGTTAGAGAGTTATTGCTACGCAACAACACACCATGGATCCTTGTGGCTTTTCAAGAGCAGGCCCCTGTAAGTACGTCCCCTCATAGTTTCTCTCGGGGCCCCTTGGATGGTTGGGTCACTGGCACTGCTTCAGCTGTGTCTCTCTCTCTCTCTCTCACACACACACACACACACACACACACACACACACACACACACACACACACACACACACACACACACACACACACACACACACACACACACACACACACACACACACACACATCCATATTATTGTATTTGTTACCTTCTTGAGACCTCAGAAAAATGCCTACCTCTTTAGGACCACCCTTTCTAGATATATAAAGATTTGTATTTACAACTATAATAATATATACAAACTATGCAAATATAAAAAACGTAAGCTTTTAGTAAATATTTTTTAATTTTTTTAATTTTTTGTTTGTAATTGTTTTTTATGTTCATTATTTACTTCAAGTTATTACAGTATGTCACTATATACATATTTTTATTCTATGTTTTAAATTAATTTTGGCCAAAGGGGGCACATTTTAATTTCTTACATGCACTTGTTATTACATATGTTGGCCAGAGGGGGAGCACTTCAAATTTTTACACACACTTGTTATTTCATATGTTGACCAGAGGGGGACCACTTTTAAAACTGACACACAGTTTTCAGCACAGTCCCACTCAAGAGCAAACAAACATTACAGGGACACAGAACAGAACCGCTGACGGGTCAGCCAACTTCTGGCGCCCCTTAAAAAGGTGGAAAACAGGTAAACATTGGTGGGGAGGGGAAGAGTAAAACATATTCAGTCTAAGGCTGGACTCCTGGGGAAGGGATTCAGACTGAGACCAGGAAAAAAAAACCTCAATAGGACTTTCACAATGTTATGTCAGACCCACTCGACATCCGTTGCTTTCGGTCTCCCCTAGAGGGGGGGGGTTACCCACATATGCGGTCCTCTCCAAGGTTTCTCATAGTCATTCACCGACGTCCCACTGGGGTGAGTTTTTCCTTGCCCGTATGTGGGCTCTGTACCGAGGATGTCGTTGTGGCTTGTACAGCCCTTTGAGACACTTGTGATTTAGGGCTATATAAATAAACATTGATTGATTGAATAGCCATTGCACACACAAATAAGTTACAAAGACTACACAAGACTTGCAACAGAGTCAATTTGAAAAATCCCTCCCTTTTGGGACCACCCTAATTTTGATAGATTTCACCACCAGGGGTGCAAATGAGACATTCTCTATTAGATGCAATGGTTTTCTGTATTGGGACCATGATTTGGGTCTCTAACTTGTTCACCGGTCCTCATATGGACAGTACTTTTTCTGGTTGGTGTCTCAAGAAGGGTAGAAATACAAGAGCACACACACACACACACACACACACACACACACACACACACACACACACACACACACACACACACACACACACACACACACACACACACACACACACACACACACACACACACACACACGTACGCACACATGCACTTGTGCCAAGAAGTGTGTCGATGACTACTGATCTGCAAATACTAATATTTAGACCCAACATTCAGTAAACAGGTGACATTAGGATGTACAGTATACTCTGTATATCTGTACTCTAATGTTATTTAACACTTATTAAACACAGTCTGTGTGTGCGTGTGTGCGTGTGTGCATAGGTGGATTAATGACCGGGCCTACCGGGCCCAGGCCCAGGGGGCCAGAGGCCCCAAGGGGCCAGGCCAACTTGGCCCCGCGGCCGCGACCCAAACAAAACTACTTTTGCAAAAATAATAATCTTAAGCCCCAAGGGGCCAGGCCAACTTGGCCCCGCGGCCATGATCCATAGAGGGTAAGAGGCCCCAAGGGGCCAGGTCAACTTGGCCCCGCGGCCGCGACCCACAGAGGGCCAGAGGCCCCAAGGGGCCAGGCCAACATGGCCCCGCGGCCATGATCCATAGACGGTCAGAGGCCCCAAGGGGCCAGGCCAACTTGGCCCCGCGGCCACGATCCATAGAGGGTCAGAGGCCCCAGGGGGCCAGGTCAACTTGGCCCCGCGGCCACGATCCATAGACGGTCAGAGGCCCCAAGGGGCCAGGCCAACTTGGCCCCGCGGCCACGACCCACAGAAGGCCAGAGGCCCCAAAGGGCCAGGCCAACTTGGCCCCGCGGCCGCGAGCCACAGAAGGCCAGAGGCCCCAAGGGGCCAGGTCAACTTGGCCCCGCGGCCACGATCCATAGAGGGTAAGAGGCCCCAAGGGGCCAGGTCAACTTGGCCCCGCGGCCGCGACCCACAGAGGGCCTGAGGTCCTAAGGGGTCAGGCCAACTTGGCCCCGCGGCCATGATCCATAGAGGGCCAGAGGCCCCGAGGGGTCAGGCCAACTTGGCCCCGATCCATAGAGGGTCAGAGGCCCCAAGGGGCCAGGCCAACTTGGCCCCGCGGCCACGACCCACAGAGGCCCCAAGGGGCCAGGCAAAATTGGCCCCGCGGCCATGATCCACAGAAGGCCAGAGGCTCTCAATCATTATTATCAAAGCTAATTCTCAAATTGGATGGATCACACAACCTCACTCACATATTCTTTATCAATTATTAAAGGTTGTTTCTGAATTTTGATCACAGAACTTAATGCAAATATTCTTGATTGATTGACAAAGCTCATTCTCAAATTTTGATTACACAACCTTACTCTGACAAATTATCATTATCAAAAAGCTCTATCTCGAATTTGGATCACAGAATCTCACTCAAGTATTCTTAGCTGTGCCCCTCCCCCATCAAGTCTTTCATAAACCGGTCTGTTCTTTTAGAATCTCCTCATTTGGTATTTTGAACTCGTGAGAGACTGCTCAAAATTTGGTTTCCTTTCCCTCAGTTCAGACTCAGAGATAATTTGAAATCATTCAACAAGAAGTTTAACGCGCGCACACACACACACTTGAGTTGAGCATTACTTGGAAATTCTTATATTTTCCATTTTGCTGTTATTATCAGCATCTTCCCATTTTGTCCTTTTCTTTCGAGAAAGTTTACAGTCTGACATTTGTCACTGCTGTCAGTTAATAACTTTTTGGTCTTTGACCCATTTTGTCATTTTCTCGATTCGATCGTCACTGACCACTCTCTCCTGTCTGGCAGACATCGTTGCTGCCATCATAGCTAGCAAGCTGCCTGCAGCGGGTCATCCCTATGTTCCCCGTCCCTATGTTACCCGGGTCCTATGTTCCCCTCTACCGGGGAACTAAGGACCCTTTTTAAAAAAAAGGGTTCTATGTTCCCCGCTGCGGGGAACGTACAACACTTTTTCCAGAAAAGGGTTCTATGTTCCCCGCTGCTTCCAATGCGCGACTAAGTAAGACGCACGCAGACACGCATGACAGAGACGCGTTTAAGTTGTCGAAGGAAGGAAGTTCGCGTTTGAGTTGCTCTATCTGCTGCCGCACGCCCTGTGACAGGTTAGGTTTAGGGATGGTTTTGGTCAGGGCACAATTTCGCCAAAAAAGTGCTCCACAACGCCCTGTGACAGGTTAGGTTTAGGGATAGTTTTGGTCAGGGCACAATTTCGCCAAAAAAAAGTGCTCCACAACGCCCTGTGACAGGTTAGGTTTAGGGATGGTTTTGGTCAGGGCACAATTTCGCAATTTCGCCAGATACAATGCAGGGAACATAGGACCCTTTTTTAGAAAAAGGGTCCTAAGTTCCCCGGTCGCATACAAAGACCCAGGAACAACCGGGGAACATAGGACCCGGGGAACATAGGACCCGGGGAACATAGGCACGCTCCCGCCTGCAGATAGCAACATTTTGGTGTCCTTTGGGAAAATATTTAGAAAGAAGACAAAAGTACACACAGTTGTACAACTATTATCTTTATGATCTTTTTTTTGTTAGTTTCTCTGTTACTGTGTGTGGCCAATTAAGCGACTTTTGGCCATACCTGGCTGGTGACATTTAGCGACTTTCTGGTTGATGTTAAGATTAATAATAGCAACAGTTCTCTTCATCTTAATGCAATTTATTGTGTCTGTCTCTCCACATTTTGCCATTAGGTACTTTGAGCTCTTGTTGGTCAGTCACTCTAAGGTACATTGTTGCTGCCATCATAGCTAGCAAGCTGCCTGCAGATAGCGACATTTTGGTGTCCTTTGAGAAATATTAAGAAAGAAGACAAAAGTACAAGACATTGTACGATTACTATCTTTTTAAAATTATTTGTTTCACTGTGTGATTGACCGACTTTGCCGCTAGATTTCGCGTCTTTTGGCCATACCTGGCTAGCGACTAAAAACATCATTTAGCGACTTTTTGGTTGTGAAGATAAGTGGTAAAAGCAGATCTTCCTGTTGGTCTTCCCACATTTTGCCATTTGGTACTTTGCACTCTTCTTGGTCACTCCAAGGCATTTGTCCCTGCCTTCAGCTAGTCACTTGGCTCTTTTGGAATATATTTCACTGTAATTGGCTCTCTCTCTCTCTTTCTCCTCAGTACAAATCAGCCTGTTCCCTTGCCATTCATCACTGACCACTCTGCTCTCCTGTCTGTCAGACATTATTGCTGCTTGCAGATAGCTTGGGGTCCTTAGAGAAAATATCAGAAGAGAAAAGTACACAATTATCTTAATTATCTTTTTTATTAAGTCAGTCCTTCAGTGAGTCCCAGTGTGTTGGCGATTAAGCAACGTTGGCATTCAATTAGCGACTTTTGGCCATACATGGCTGGCGACTCAAAAAACTAGAAAAAAAGTACAAAAAGTTGTACAATTAATATCTTTATTATCCTTAATTCCCCTGAATCCTAGAGTGTGTTGCAATTAAGCAACTTTGCTGCTAGGTTTAGCGACTCTTGTTTTGGGCATACCTGGCTAGCGACTACAAACATTATTCAGCAACTTTTTGGCTGTTAAGATTAACGTTAATAAATTAAATCCTAATACAATTTATTGTGTTGGTCTCGCCATCTTGCTATTAGGTACTTTGAATTCTTGTTGGTCTCTGCTAAGGTATCTGGCTGTTGTCTTTGCCTTCAGTTAGTCACTTGGCTCTGGAATATATTTAACTGTACTTGGCTCTCTCTTTCTCCTCAGTACAAATCAGTCTGTTCCCTTGCCATTTAGACATTTTCTTGATTGGATCATCACTGACCACTCTGCTCTCCTGCTGTCTATCAGACATTGTTGCTCCCATCATAGCTAGCAAGCTGCCTTGGTGTCCTTTGTGAAAATATTTAGATAGAAGACTAAAGTGCACAAAGGTGTACAATTATTATCTTTTCAAAATATTTGTTTCACTGTCAGTGTGATTGACCGACTTTGCCGCTAGATTTCGCGTCTTTTGGCCATACCTGGCTAGCGACTGAAAACATCATTTAGCAACTTTTTGGTTGTGAAGATAAGAGGTAAAAGCAGATCTGCCTGTTGGTCTTTCCACATTTTGCCATTTGGTACTTTGCACTCTTGTTGGTCACTCCAAGGCATTTGTCCCTGCCTTCAGCTAGTCACTTGGCTCTTTTGGAATATATTTCACTGTAATTGGCTCTCTCTCTCTTTCTCCTCAGTACAAATCAGTCTGTTCCCTTGCCATTTAGACATTTTCTTGATTCGATCATCACTGACCACTCTGCTCTCCTGCTGTCTATCAGACGAATCAGTTGATTCTCTGCTCTCAATTGTCTATGCTAGTAAGCTGTTATTCTCTGCTTTGGAGTGTTGATGCTGGGTTGCTAGTTTTCTAAATCACCTCACACACTTGAAGGAAGCAGCACCGATCATAAACACACAAACAAACTCACACACACACACACACACACACACACACACACACACACACACACACACACACACACACACATAGTTGGTTTATCTGTTGTGATAGGCAAAGAGCCAATGTGCAAAGAAAGAAGGGAAATATGGATCATAAACGTTTAAGTGGAGGAGCTAGAAAAAAAATTCAGCAAGAAAAGAAAAAAAAGGAATCAGTTTTACTTGAGAGTGTTCCAAATATCTCCAGCTTCTTCAGTACAAAGACATCTGCTGAAAGCAATTCTATAAATGCTACTGCAAATTCAGCTAAGGTTAGCAATGCACCTGAGCTAGCATGTAGCTCCCAAGATCCTGAGACCACTACAAGTGTAGACACTGAACCAAATGCTTCTGATGCTTATGATTCAACCAATTCAGCAGTAGCCAGTTGCTCGGATGAATGTGAGGTCACTGCACCTCTGGACAGCATAGAAAATGAGCTGAATCTTTCTTCAACACCATCTACAGTGACAACTCTACCTAGTGATCCCGCTAAATGGGCTGAGACCCTCACTGAGTCAATGAAGGAAGTTCTTATTCAAAGAGGTGCAAAATCATTTCACAACCGTCACAGCCATTATCCAGCTTCTGTGAGGAACAGTGGGCTAGGAGGCAAAACCCGATGCCTAAACAATGAACATTTTACTTCACACTTGCCCAATGGACAACGAGTACAAAGAGAGTGGCTGATGTACTCTCCCTCTACTGGTAATGTTTACTGCTTTGCATGCAAACTGTTTTCCCCAAAAACGCATTCTTTTGTGACAGGCTATTGTGATTGGAAACACTCAGAAAGATTTGGTGAACATGAGCGAAGTGCTGAGCACATAACCTGCATGCAAGCAGTCTTGAACCGCGCCAAAGGTGCCACAGTTGATGCAGACCTGTTCAAACAGTTTCAGGCAGAGAGCAGCTATTGGAGGCAGGTGTTACAAAGAGTTGTTGCAGTCATTAAATTCCTTGCAGAAAGGGGCCTTGCATTTAGGGGTAAAAATGAATCGTTAGGGTCTCCTCTCAATGGGAACTACCTTGGTATTCTGGAGGTCCTGGCTGAATTTGATCCCTTTCTAAAGGATCACATCAGAAAGTTTGGGCAGATGGGTCGAGGTAATACCTCATATCTGTCCTCCACCATTTGTGAGGAATTCATTGAATTGATGGGTGCAAAAACCAAACAGGCTATAGCAGATGAACTGCAAGCAAGCAAATACTACTCTATCATTGTGGATTCAACCCCAGATTTATCTCATGTGGACCAATTGACATTCATATTCCGTTTTGTTAGCAAAGAGGGCAGTGTTGTTGAACGCTTTGTGGGTTTTGAGCCCATTACTAGCCATACAGGTGAAAGTTTGGCTAACTGTGTCATGTCTGTGTTGGAAAATCTAGGGTTAGAGCTGTCAAATTGCAGGGGGCAGGCTTATGATAATGCCAGCAACATGTCAGGGAGGTATAATGGGTTGCAGGCTCACTTAAAGAAAAGCAACCCATTAATACACTATATTCCATGTGCAGCTCACTCTTTGAATTTGGTGGGAGTCAACAGCATTGACAGATGTGGAAATGAAGTCTCTAAGTATTTTGACTTGATTCAGTCTATTTACAACTTCACAACTGCATCCACACACCGATGGGACAGGGTATTTGGCAATTCCAACATAGATCTCACACTTAAAGCTTTATCCAACACGCGTTGGAGTTGCCGTGCAGAATCTACCAAAGCACTGTGGCAGAACTACAGTAAAATAAAAGCAGCACTACAGGTTATTTCCACTGATGACACAGAGAAACGAGACACACGAACTGAAGCTGACAGTCTAGTGCGGAAGCTGGATTCACTTGAGATGGCCTTCATGGCAGGCTTTTGGGACACTGTTCTGTCCAGATTTCAGGCCACAAGTCTGCAACTTCAAAAAGCAGACATGGACCTTGGTACAGCAGTTAGATTGCTGGAATCTCTGCGCACCTTTGTTCTCTCCCAAAGAGATCTATTTGATCATTTTGAGCAGAAAGCCTTAAACATGTTGGGTGGCACCCCATCTTACAGGGCTGAACGGACGAGGAAACGTAAAAAGTTTGCTGATGAATCAGCATCCCCAGATGTTGTGCTTGAGGGAAGGCAACTGTTTCAAATAGAGACATTTATTGCCTCTATTGATCAACTGAGTTCAAGCCTTAATCACCGTCTGGAGGCCTACAAACATCTGAACAATTTGTTCAGTGTCCTTTTCTCTTTGGATACAGAGTCCAATGCTTCAGTCCTTCACAAGGCCAAGATTCTCACTGAATCATACCCATCTGACCTCAATGAAAGTCTTGGACAGGAGCTTATACAGTTCAAATCTTTTATACAGCTCAACAACACTGATGAGGAGAGGACCCCTTCAGGACTGCTCAAAACAATAATACATTTTGGACTACAGCCTACGTTTCCTAATACATACATTGCGCTACAGATTTTTCGCACTCTACCGGTCAGTAACTGTGAGGGAGAACGCTCATTCTCTCTTTTGTCAAGAGTAAAAAATGAGCTGCGCACAAGAATGACTCAGAAAAGATTAAATGCGTTATCTCTAATGGCAATTGAGAGTGAGCTGACAAGAGAGTTGGACTTCAATGATGTGGTGGATGATTTTGCAAAATTGAAAGCACGAAAGAAACCCCTTGCTTAAAGGTGCACTGTGTAAGATTTTTAGGTTATTTCCAGAATTCACCCATTCACTAATGTTAGGCTACCTGTTTTCATGAATACTTACCACCACCATAAAATTCTAAGTATCCATTATGACTTGGAGAATTGCACTTTTGCCATTTCTGGGAAGTGTCACCTGGATTGTGAAGATAGGATTGACTTTAGGCAGAAGCTTGGTGCTTTCTCTGGCAAACTGAACCTCAAGCTTCATTCTCTGCAGCTTTGCATTCTTGTGCAGACTTTCATCCACAAGGAACTTTTCAACTTCCCCACTATCGTGAAGGGGCCATCAAAAGATTTCAGTGTGTCCAGCATGTCTAGTCTCTTACTCTCCTTTCTTTGAGCCATCTCTTGTTTCTCATCTGCCCTACTCTCGAATTTTGCCTTCATGAATTTACTCCAGTTGAGTTCAACCTCCCTTTTTGCTTGTGCTGCTGCCTTGAAACCTCTGAAGCTCCTGGCTCTTCTGTAAAATTATTGACCTATTGACTGCGTTCAGTGTGCCCAAC